>NC_084946.1:26172365-26368602 GCF_949316205.1 Platichthys flesus
ACCTCCGGCGCGGTATGAAACCCTGAAGAAGTTCTTTGCTGAAAAGAGGAGAGTGACACGGGTTGTTGTTAGCAAAGAATTGAGATAACAGTTGAAAAGTGTTGAAATAAACTTGTGAGGGAATCTGGTTTGTTTGTGATAACATCAAATCCATCTCTGGTAATATTTTGTAAGATTGTAAAAACAACTCCTTTTGTTTTAATTTGCTTAATATAAATAAATCTGAAAATAAAATCTGATTACTCTGGTTAAAAGTAACATGAAGTTATAAGTTACTAGTAATGTATTCGGTACAAGGCCAAACGTCTGTGGACACCTGAAAGTTGCGCCTCAAACTATATTGACTCGTTCCATCTATATGTGCCGGTAAAGATTAACACATTAATCTGTGTTCTTAACTCTCTGGTTTCATATTGTAAGGGAAAATTCAACTGCCCAGGTGTCTCCCTGCTGTGACCTTGACAAACAGGGAGTTTGCTACAGCAGATACACACAGAGGAGGATTTGCATATTAGCCCTTTTGCATATTACGTTTTATGAAGCACCTCTTTGTTGTTCTGGCTTTTTTTAACTTGCGGCCAGTTGTTCCATTTTAATATTCAAATCAAAGTCAACTCCAGTCTGGGAATTTCATTATTTCAAATCTCAATATTATACTACTAACCTGCAGTGATTATTCCCACTCAGCCTCATAAACAAACTAGTGAGTGAAGTTGGATGGTGAGTTTGTGTATTTGTCGTATTTGTGAAGTACTCACTGCGCTCGTTGTTGCTGAAGGCCCCTCTGATGGACCCGCCCACTCTCATTTCTCCGTCCGATAGGTCCTCCAGGTCCAGCTGCCGGATGGGGATTGGCTGGCGGCAGAGCTGGTAGCTGACCGGGTGGTCGTTCAGCGAGACGGACCTGGTGAGGACCAGGACGTCCTGGAACAGAAAGACATGAAGCTTCTGGAGACAGAGAGAAAGAGAGGAGAGGTCAAGATGGTTTTCCTTTTCCACAAATTACATGTTTGGATGTGGATGAAGAGACTTTATAAACAACAGGTTTAAATTGAGGAATGTGTTGCATACAGAAGAGCGAGAGAAGAAGATGTATGGATATGATTTATATATATATATACTGACGAGTCCTCTGTTGTTCTTCAGTTCTCCGTGGCAGCTGAGGGTCCTGGACCGGTCGATGAGCTCGCTCCTCTGTCCGACCTCCGAGTACAACAGACGATCTTTGAAGGACTGACACTCCGACTCCCCCGTCCGCCTGTTGATGTCGGCCACCACGCTCTGGACCATCAGCATCTGAGGAGCACACAGACACCATCTCACATCCACACGTTTCCTCTCATGTGTTTTCTCTTCATTAGATGAACGTGGTCGGTTGAGTTAAGCCTCTTGTTGAATGTTCTAACTCGGTGTGGCCACTCAACCTACAGAACCAGGAGCAAACTTTCCAGGGTCTTGTCTCTGAACTCAAACCCCCAAAGACCAAACTCTTAACTGAGAGGAGACGAAGGAGTGTCCTGACACAAAGCTCCCATAACTCCTTCAGCCAGTTTGAGCTCTGGGTGGCGCTATAGAGTCGGCCAACTACAAATGTTTTTAAAAAGTGTGATTCAACCCTGTGCATGAGCCTGTTTTACTTTTTGACTGTTGCGGGTTCATGTTGTTGCTTATCTGTGTCTGTATTCTATTCTCTATAGTTTGTACAAGGGGCTGTGGCTGTGGCTCAGGGGGTAGTATGGGTCGTCCTTTTTTATATCCAGAAACCAGAAGGTTAAACCGGGTTCGATCCCCGTCTTCCCCATTCTACGCGCTGAAGTGTTTAAATAAAAAACTGGAAATTGCCCCTGACTGCTCTGTCTGCATGTGAGTGTGAATCTGGGTGAATGACAATGAGCTTGTAAGCCTCTTTGAGTTTTTATCAAGACTAGAAACACACTATATAAATACATATAGGACAAATGTGACATTATGTTTCCCTCACCGCCTCCTCCAGGTGCTGCTGGTCCGGGTGGTCGCTGGGTGTGTGCTTCAGGATCTCCCTCAGCAGCAGTGGATATTTCATCACCCGGCTGCGGGGAATGTCCAGGAAGTTCCACAGGTCCAGCTTCCTACTGAAGGGCGACTGGAGGCAGCGCTGCAGGAAGTCCTGCACCCGCCGGTCCTGCTTCTTCTGGTCCAGCAAGGCCTTGGCCTTCACCTGGTTACTGCAGTACGGGGTGTAGGAGGAGAGACAGGGCAGCTGCAGGGACACAGAGACAGACACCTGGTGAGTGACGAGCAGGAGACGAGGGAAGATGGTCATCACCAGGACTGAATGAAGAGAAACACTCACTCACCCAGTCAGTCAGGATGTGTCCCACGTGTTCGGTGGAGCCGTCGGGTTTTCTGGCATCTCTGAGGCAACTGAGCAGAGCTGAGGATTTGTAATTATAAGAAAAATACAATCAATAAGAAAGATTTTTTTTAGTGTCATCAGAGATGATCCCCACTTTAGTGGATCGTTTCCATGAGATGCTGCGTGGTACCTTCGTGCAGCGGTATCAGCGAATCCAAGGTGCCAAAGATCTGGTTCAGTTCCTGCTCGGTCATGATGGACAGCTTCAGCATCGGGTCACGGTAAGCCTGCAGTGACCAAGGAACACACTCATGAGAATACTCAGAAAATACCAGAATCGTAGGAGAAACGAAGGAGAAAGCTCTGATCTTTTTTTTACCTTCTTTGCCAATTTTAGATCCTCCACCAGGTCTTGCTCGCCCTGAGCCAACTCAAATATAGCCTGCAGGGAGAGAGAGAGAGAGAGAGAGAGAGAGAGAGAGAGAGAGAGAGATAGAGAGAGAGAGTTAATGAAGATACCTGATGGTGTTCATTTTCACCCACCTCTGGATTAGTATCAAATATTGTTTTTGTATTTTGTAAAGTTGGTTTAAATTATTATTAGTTATACTTTTATTTCTCTTTTACATTTCTTTATCCAAAGTAAATCATGAGAGTAATTAATTTCTGCTAGTGTTGCTTTGTATACACAGAACATGGAATGATTAATGGAGCCCAGGCTAAATGAAAACCTTGTTTGCAGTTTGTGTTAAAAAACAACAACAACACCTCCAGAGCTGCAGCATCGTGTCTCTCACCTCCTGTCGTTTTATCTCCTTTGGGCTCAGCGGTTGTGTCGCCCCCAGTCGGACATCGAACGTCTCGCTCCACAGTTTGCTGTCCCGGCGCTTGGCGGCTGGGGCTGCTGCCGTGGGACCCCGGGTGGCGGTAACAGAGGAGGAGGGGACGGAGAGCGTCGCCGAGAGGACACGCGTCTTCATCGTGGAGGAAGAGGAGGAGGGAGGAGGAGGTGGAGGAGGAGGAGGAGGAGCAGCTCTCTCTGTCCGACTGTCATTACGGAAACTGATGGAGCGCTGCAGAGACACAGAGAAGTTTAAAACACTGTTTTCATCTCAATCTAATGGAGACACATTATAACACACGCTGTAAAATAATATCTACTACCTTTATTCTTTATATTTCAATATTGTCTCAGGTTCAACATCTGGAGTGTGTGGAAGACTACTCCATCTATAACCCGGTGCATAGGTTCACCAGGTAGCTCACCTGGTCGAGACTGAACCGTTAAAGCAGCACCAGGTCGTTTATATACAGGGAGTTAGGCCCCCCCGCCTGTAGGGGGAGCTAGAGTATAGCCGAGAGTCCTCACAGCAGCAGCTTTGGTGATATTGAGGATATTTTTTAAATATTACTTCTGGTTCCAGCACCACTTGAATTATCAAATTTTATTTTGTCATTTATTTTATAATTTCACGTGTTCTCTTGTCTTCTTCTGTTGCTTCAAATGGTGACTTTACCCAATAAAGTTTAACTTATCTTAACTAATTTACTTATTAACATTAGTAAACAAAGGGGGGGGGGGGGGGGGGTCCAGCCGGTTCACCTGCAGCGTCTCACTGATCCTCTTGAGCGGCGCCGTCTTGACGGGCGGCAGCAGGTTGGCCAGAGACGTCCCCCTGGAGACAGGCTTACTGCGCTTGGTGCTGGGCTCCTGTGGCAGAGGACAGAGTTTATTCATCTTCAGCTTATCACATGAAGACAAGAGTCTCCTGATCCAGAGTCCACAAGAGGACTGAGGTCCAGACAACAAGTTCTAACTCAGATGACTTTCACACCTCCAGGCTCACGAGGATCTGAATGTTGTTACTATCAAGAGAGACACTGGGGCAGACAGTCGTGGACATAAAGACTTGAAATGTCCATTATGCAAACACTGGAATAACTTCTGCTCCATCTATTCTCGCAGCAGCCTGCAGCCACTGGCAGCTTCTGAACAGCAAAACAGGCAACAACTGTTACTAATAGTACAGTTCAAGTGCACAATTAAAATGCAGATCTTGACACAAGAGAATTCCACAAAATTATTCATATTATGATGATTTTCATCAATAAACAAACCTGTACAAACAACATGACGTTAAAGGACAAACATTCAATAAAAAACTAAATAAAAATCACTGAAACTGGAAATCAGAGAAGTTGCAACCAGAGAAATAAAATGAAATCACACAATTTACTGGTTATCAAAGCTGTTGTTCATGGACTTTCCGTAAGGGAAATGATTAATAAGGTTGTGTTTGTGTGTGTGTGTGTGTGTGTGTGTCTGTGTGTCTGTCTGTCTGTCTGTCTAGTACTTTGCGGAAAGGCTGACTCTGAGCTAATGATATACTGTAAATTCACAATAGAATGACACACACACACACACACACACACGCACACACACACACACATATATCATGTCTCCACAATATCGGCGGTTGTTTGTGTGTAGAAAATACCACCAGGCTACTTGTCCTGATTACAGACCTATAATAAATCAATGTGTTTTTATGTGTGTGTGTGTGTGTGTGTGTGTGTGTGTGTGTGTGTGTGTGTGTGTTTGTGTGTGTGTGCCCTGCAGCCCACAATCAGCTGACCTACTGGAATACAGGAGCAAGGAAGTTTGCTCAAACTCAGGAACCAGTTCATCAAAAATAAAAGACAGACTTTTGTTTTTCTTTGTCCTCAATCGCTCAAAGACAAAGTGAAACGTTCGTCCTCAGATTCCAACTAAAAGATGAAAGTCTCTTCTGTTGGGTGAGACCGACTCAGCAGTGTGTAAACCTGCTGATGAAGGAGTTCTGAAGTTTTCCTCTGAACAAGCAGATGAAGTATTTAGTAAAGATGGCCGTGTTGTTTTATAAAACTTTGAGGTTGAGCGAGGATCAAACATCAGGAGACTATTTGCTCTGCACGTGTGAAGTTTCCATTGAACTCGTGGTAATGAGTTTCTGTGGGTGACGGAGTTTCAGTTGATTCAATCTGACAGAGATCAATTCAGTGCAGTCGACTGGTTTCTAACCACAGCAGGTTCACAGCAGAAAACTGTCTCATGTTCTACCTTTAAACTCGAATCTTTAACATGATTATTGTGTTATTTGAAAAGAAATTTGAAAAACATGGGTCCTGAATATGTGACTCACAGTCAGCTGCCATAACCTGTTAATTAGCAGCATTATATGAAAGTCAGGGAAGAATCCATCAGAAAATGTCTTTCCCTTCTTTCATTACGAGATCAGAGGATTTGGAGATTAAATTTCTCCAGTAATAATGACCAGATCTGAATCAAATTAATTAAACTAATTTATATGAACGGATGAGATTTGGTGCAAATCTGGATAATATTTTGGATGATGTAAATTCAAATTAAATAAGTATTTTTAGGTGGGTGATCTTTCTTCAGTTAGCAGGTATTTTGATCTTCGATGTAAACAATTTGCATAAATTTAATCTAAAAAGGAATATGTGTATATATGCAATATGATGATAAAAGTATGTTACTACCACTCGTCTATTTCTTATATTATTGATTTATTTCTTATCCTCTATGTATCTAATTTATAAAGCCTTTATTGTCTTGTCTTGTGTTGCTTCAATAAATATTTTATGTAAAGATCTTTGAATTGTACAAACGTGCGACACAAATAAACTTTCCTTGTCAAATTCACATGAAGTGATGAATAAGCATGGATTTGCTGTGTGAACAGAATGAACAGTAACTGTGATGCATTACTCAAGATTGTGTTGATGAAAAAAAAAATAATTGTGCAGGAGCTGAGATTCACTCTAAAGGAAATGAGTCACATTTGATCAGATAACATGAAAACTCTGCAGAGCAGTTCCTCTGTCTTACCTCCACCTGTTTCCCCATGTCCCTGTTCCCTCTGCTGAACTCTACAGGACATCCTGACTTAATCCTCTGAAGCAGCAGGCAGACGGGGCTCTGACCCGCCACCATACTGCTCAAAACACGACCCAGCACTGGAACCGGAATCCACCAGTAAAGTTTCCCAACAAGGTCTGACAGAGCGTCCACTTTAGTCTTTAGTGCCGTAAGTATCCAAAAAGCTGCTGGTACCAGCCCAGAGCCCAGAGCGAACTCGGTACCAGCAGAGTTTCCAACAACAATTATTTTGTTCTTCAAGTTTGGAACCAGTTGCTCGTCTGGATCAAGTTCGCAAAGTTCAAGTGCACCTGATGCTGTCAAAGGACCAACAGGGGCAGGAGATCCAGATCCAGCTCAGCAGCAGCAGGGTTCATGGAGAACAGAGCTTCACACAGCTCCTCAGGATCTTTAAGGCCGAGGTCAGATGAAGGGAAAAGCTTCAGAACGTCTGGATGTTCTGTTTTTAAATGCCTGTTGAAGCTCTCTCTCTCTCAGAGAGGGTTATCCCCCTCCTCGCTCTCTCTCTCTTTCGAAGCCCTCTCACTCTCAGAGATGCTTATCCTCTCCACTCTGTCTCTGACTCACTTGTTCACTGCCTCACTCGCTGTACTTCCTCCCCCGCCCCACCCACATTTTCATGAATTGTTTTCTGGGCCACCTCTTTCCTTTGTCAGTGATCATAGTGCTGTTGCACAAAGAATAAGATTAATATTATTGATCCCACTGGTCCATTGCATTGTTGGAAGCTCGCTCTCCCGCATGAGAGAGAGAACTGCAATGTGTGCATGTACGCAAATGGAAACTATGAGGTCAGACAGTCTGCTTGGATGGTAAAAACTTTACGGACGATAGCACTGCACCCAGCTATACAATGCAGCAACGGAGCAAAACACCAAATAAGAGTAAACAAGTGTAAATAAATGTTGTGTCTATACTTGAGTAAAGCTCATAATAGCTGTCCTGTGCATGCTGGTGTTGCTGAGACTTCACTGATCAGTGGATCATCAGTCGATACCAATCTGAGCTGTAACGATCCCAGTCCGAGGAAGAGGAGCCTGCAGGCAGACACAGCTCTGTCCTGGTTTCACAGTGTTCCAGTCAATGGGTTTGAGTTGGAGGAACAAACATGTGAACACAGACCCACTGGGTCGGGACAAGAACATTTTCCACATTCTAGGGTTAAAACGTGTTTCCTTGTTCAGGCAAAACTTGGAGATGTTATTATTATAGAGCTGAAGCAAAAGCTGTTAGACAAGAACTAACAAGTGTTATAATAAGGTAACTAATTGTTGGGTCTTAAAAATCTCCATCGGTGGTGAAAAAACACAATTTACTGAAGTGTGCTATTGAATGGTGACATTTTTTTCTAGCCAACAGTCCAGTCAACAAAGATATTAAAGAAATTTAAACTGCAAATCCTCTCGTTTAAGAATCTGTAGCCAAAGGAACCAATCTCATGTTCTGTTATTTTAGTTTTGGATTTTGGATAAATGGCTGCACAACAAAAAACTTGTGGTATTAATTGATCATAAAATTAATTAGTTGCAGGCATAATTCTGCGTGGTCATGGTTACGGTTAAAGTAAGTCAGCAGAGAAAATGACTGTAAGTGTAAATATGTATATTCATGTAGACGTAATGACAGTCGAGCAGCATGCACATTACCAGGAACAGAAACAGCTAAATTCTATTCATTAATTATCTAAACATGAGAGGTCTAAATGTCCGACATGAAAAAAAGCCCATTGTGTTATTCTTAGAAACATTTCCCACTGGTTCCAGTGAAAGCTGAGTCAGAGCATCGACGTTGATTTGTGCCTTCACATATAAAACAGCTCACGACACCACTGACCACGGCTCAGCCCTCTGATTCAGATCCATTGTCTGTAAATGGGAGAGCTGAGGACGCCCCGATATAAAAACACAGAGTGGGAGTCATCCACTGAGATCAGCTGTTTCTACTGACACAGAGAAACTGCCTCGTATTTGAATTTAACAAAGAACTAGGGTTGCTCATGGAAGAGTGGTGTTTTCTTCTTTATTACTGGTGAAGAGACAGAATAAAATTTGATAGATAAATTGCCATGTGCTTAAATTTCCAAAAACTTTAGATAATTGAAATCTAGAAAGACCAAACACTCCCCATCTTCTTAAAGTCAAACTACAGAGGCAGCTTTTTTATCAAAAACTTCACCGACATAAAAAAGTGTTCTGTGTCAACCTAAATGTTTCAAGATTAAAAGTTTAGATGTTTAAAACTTGAGTGGACAAAACTAAACAACCTGATATAAAGCCACAAATATCAAAAATACAGAAAACACAACAAAACCCTGAAAATTGGTTCTTTCACAAAATACAAACTCATATTACTTGAGAACTACCAGAGGAACCATCTCTTACTCCTGTTTGCTTCCAAACAAAAGTGTCTTCCCACAGTTTGGTTCACTGAACCAGATCGATAGCTGTTAATCAAACATGTGACCCTGAGGGCTTCAGCAGATTTTAATTAACAAGTCTAAAAAAAAGTCAATAACGACTCTGGTGCCAAACACAAACCTCTGAAGTGAATAAAGGACGACAGGACTAAACATCTGGATAACATGCGGAGCAACAATGATGAGAACTGATTAATTATTCAAAAAACTACTTTGATAGTTGATTTAAATTTTTAAAAAAGTCCTACATTGTTCTTCTTCTCTTATTTGAGAAGGTTTTGCTGCTTCTCTTTGTTTGATTGATTTTTAAACTTAATATTTCGCGGATTTGTACAAAATAACAATGGACCCAGAAAATATATTCAGGATAAATGAGCATTTGATGTGATTGTCTTCGCCTCCACTCCAGATCATCCAGGTTAAATATAAACCCCTTATCTTAACCTTTGACCTTAAAACAGACAGAGCGGTCTCCAGGTCCTGTTTTATCAGTGGGAGCACAATGTGACAGTCTGTGACTCAAGGAGCCGCGGGGGGGAACAGTAGAGAAACAATAGAGTGTAATTCATTGCTGTTGGTTATCTGGCAGCGTTGGTTCGTGCCAGCATCAAACTGACGGTTTGTTTGGGTCTGTTTGTCGCACTGCAGCCACTGAGCGGGCGGGACATCCTGTGTTGGACGGAGCAGAGAGGGAAATGCCCAGGAAGGAACGGGCTGCTGCCAGGGAGCTAACAATACAGTGAAGCCCCCCCGAGGGTCCACAGTCAGACGCCGTCATGTTTCTATTCTTATATATAAATATGACCGACCACCACAGATTCCTAATCTATTAAATTGAGTCTATTTAATCAATCAACTCACATCCTACAAAATTATTATATAGATGAATCAACATGTCTCTAAACATTATAACTCTGAAAAAGGTTTAGTTAAGTTAAGTTAAGCAACTTTAAACAGGCCCAGGGAGACTTAAGTGACAACAAAGAGACACAACCACAGACACTCAAAACAAGGCCAAAGATACACAGAGACTTACACAAACAGAGACCCGAATACACAACATTAACAAGGAGACACAAAACAATCCAACAACTACAAACAGACACAAATTGAAAAGAAGAAGAAACTTCTCTAAAGAGACGTAAAGTAGCTTGAACATAGGTTCTAAACATGAAGTCAAACAACTATAACAACAAAAAGATACAAAACAACAGTAGAGAGAGACTCAAAATTACTACGCAAAGCATAAAAGAGCCACCAGTTGTTAATACATGACTTAAATTTTCTGTTACAAGGTTGCATTATTTTAAAAGCAACACATTGAAGCATTTACTGAGTAGCAGCGCCCTCTGCAGCCACATGTGGGCATTTATTCTGTCCGGCTTCTTGTCATAAGTGATAAATTGTTTTTAATGTCCGTCCATCTCAGGATATTACCCATAATCCTCTGCTTCCTGGACCAGAAGAGCTGCTGCTTTAACGAATCCACCAAACTCTTCATATTTTAAAACTTTTTCCTTATTCTTTAAAATTGTATGTAAAAACCGACAGAAGTTGAACTTTAGATGACGACAAACACAAACACCAAACTGCAGCGGTGAAGTTACTCTTTGGTTTTTACATTTTTGGGTAATTTTCTAAAGTCTCAACATTCTACAACCATCTATCCTCTTTAAGGTAAAGCCCAACACGT
Source organism: Platichthys flesus (assembly GCF_949316205.1). Classification (NCBI taxonomy): domain Eukaryota; kingdom Metazoa; phylum Chordata; class Actinopteri; order Pleuronectiformes; family Pleuronectidae; genus Platichthys; species Platichthys flesus. The sequence goes on from NC_084946.1 coordinate 26,182,753, forward strand.
CCTCACAGCATTAAAGCTTTCCTGAGACATCCCAACACTTTATCAGTCCACAGTCAAGAGAAGTGAGTTTAGAGGAGCTGAACTTACGTTGATGTCCAGACTGCAGAGACTGAGGGAGTCTGCATCTCTGCTCGCCTGCTTCCTCTTCTTCTGCAACACACAAACACAGCGTACATATATTTAATAATGTTTTTTATGGGTACACAAAAGACTCAAACATAATGTGAAAGGTGAGAAACCACAGACTGTATGTAAAGATGGATGAGATGATGGCTTCCAACGCGTGAGGCCAAAGTGTGTCTTAGTCTCCCCCTAGTGGCTGGCTGCAGTATAGCTCATAAAGCCAACCTTAGTCGACGGGACATGGGCCAAGCTGAGAATTCAAAATACAACTGAAATCAAGAAAATGTCCAAGATGACGTCCTCAAATCTCCAACACCTCGAAATACTGACGTCCATATTCATCATCATCCTTCAGGTTCAGGTGACCTCAGTGGTAACCATGGCAGCCACTGTTTGAGTGACAGGTGACGACGAACAAAAGTTATGCTGCCATGACGACGACAACAGGAAGTCTCATGGAGAAGGTGAGCGAGGACAAACAGCTCAGGACACAAGGACAAGGAGGACAAGAGAAGAAAGGGAGGATGAGGGGGAGGACATGGAGAGGTGGTGAGGGAGAGTGGGAGGACAAGAGAGGAGATGAGTGGAGAAGTGAGGAAGGAAGGAGGCGAGGAAGAATAAAGAAAAGGGGAGTAAAATGGATAACAGGAGGAGAAAAGGGGGGGGAGTTAGAGAGAAGACAGGTGAGGAGGGGAAAGGAGAGGAGGATACATGGAAAGAAGGAGGTAGAAAAGGAGGAGGGAAGATGGAAGGATGAGAGACGAGGGTTAAAAAGAGAAGAAAGGAGAGGGGGAAAAATAATGTAAAAAACAGGCGATGGGAGAGAGGGGTGAACAAGAGGAAACGGAAGGAGGAAAAATATAGGAGACAAGAAGAGGGGAAAAGGAAAAGGAAAGTCAGGAAAGAAAAGGAGGAGAGAAGGAGAGGAGATGAGTGCAGTCAGATGGATTAGACAAGAGGAGAAGAAAGGTGAGGAGAGGAGAGAGGAGACGAGAGGTGAGGGAGGAAGGAAGGATAGAGGAGAAGAGGAGGAGAGTGGGAGAGGTGAAGGAGAGGAGGAAGAGAGGAGGACAAGAGGAGGAGGAGCAGAGGAGGAGGAGGAGGAGGATGTCAGCTTGGCGCAGTGGAACAATAGCAGGAAGCCGGCTGTTTGTTCAGTATTGTGTTGAGATGTTGTTGTTGCCCGGACGTTACACAACCTGGCAGACTTTACCTTTAACACACTGTCGCTATAGAAACCAGCGCAGAGGAAGAGGAGGAGTCTGCTCCTCACGTCCATATAAGGTCTGTTCTCTTAATTACCCTTTGTGTTGTTACAACTGGGGCAACTGCACAATCCACAGAGTTCCTTCCAGGGCATCTTTATATCAAGTTGTTAGTTTAGAACCTCAAGCGATGGACTGACGGTGTCCTACAGACTCTGCACTTATTCTTGCAGCTGTTGTTTTGTCTGTTTTTTGTTGTTGTTTGTTGTTCACATGATAATCACAGTCAATATCTGACGGGGATTTCAGGTGTGTTTTGATCATTTGTCAGGTCGGGTTCGCTCATGTTGGTCGTCCAATGTCGTTAATAAGTTAGTTAGTTTCCGTTAGAGCCCGAGTCGCGTTTACTCCAGATTCGTTTCTGTAAATAATAAAACAAGGCGACACTAGAGGTTACTGCCCCTAGTGGTGAAGTCCAAACTGACACAGGACGTGCGAAGCAGCCGATGAATCGCATTAGCATCGTAAAAAGTAAGCCTGAGGAATCACGGCAAATCTGTAATATCGGCCCCCACAAATCCATATCGGTCATAAAGATACAGATTTGCATCATGGTTCCATGTGTGACAACTGTTCATTAAAATCATTATAACAAAAATAAACAAGTTCACTTCATCTGACACAGTTTGATTGAGTCTGATGGGAAATCAGACTCCGGACTTAAACAGTTACAAATCGTATAAATGAGACAACAAACACATCGTAGAACAACAAGACAAAGTCTTCTCTTCTCTGAACCTTCAGAACCTCCAGAACCCTCAGACCCCTCAGAACCTCCAGAACCTTCAGAACCCTCAGAACCCTCAGAACCTTCACTCTGACTGGGACACAGACTGAAACTCACCCGGTAGTGAACAAAGAGGCAGCAGCCCATCATCAGGACCAGATGTGCTTCTCAATCCCACTTCAAGTGCTAATGAATCTCTCTCTGCAAACATCTGCTGCTCCTCCTTCTCCAGATCTCCTCGTTTGTTTTTACCCAAAAGTCACATCAGCTCTGCTTTCCTTTCTCCTCCTCACGTGCAAGTCAACATCTGCGATCTCTTCTCTCCTCCTCCTGTGGAGTCCTGACTTCTGTCTCCTCCTGCACCGTCACATTGTTTTCTCCTCTTTCTCTTTCTCTCTATCTCCTCCAGTGCTCTTTCTGCTCCTCACTCTCTCTCCTGCTGGTTTCTAACCTCCTCGGTCGGCCGCCTTTCTCCCTCGTCCTCCTCCGACTCATCAGGTCACAGTCTGAGTGGAGGAGCAGACCCTCAGGAACAGGAACCATTCACAATATGTGTGTGTGTGTGAATGTGTGTGAGTGTGTGTGTCCACTCCGTTCCTATTGGACAAACAGGAAGTGACGGGGGGGGGGAAACAGGCGTCTATAATTAGGAGCTACAGGAGACACGGAGACACCGGCGACAGAGACTTTGACACAAACAACATAAACTGTGGTTTATAAAGATCTCAGTGGAGGTTGATTTTGAAGCGTCAGTGTTAATATGAGATGATTCATGGTTTTATCTCCACACTCTGATTATTGATTATTGATAAATGATGAAAACAAAACTCAATTAAATGATTTGTTGTGAACACGTTTTGTCTTTTAAAAACAGCTCCAGTTCTCCTCGCTTCCCTTGCACAGTTTTATCAAAGTGCTTGAGCGGCTGTGGCTCAGGAGGTAGAGCGGGTCGTCCACTAACCACAGAAGGTCAGCGATTCGATCCCGGTCTTCCCCATTAGGCGTTCTGAAGTGTCCTCAGGCAAGAGGCTGAACCCCACGTTGTGCGGAAGTGTGTGACTGAGGTGTGAAAGAGACAAGTTCTGTCCCCTCGCTCTTCATTCAATCCCAGACTGACTCCATGGTGGTCTGTGAGGAGGACACCACCTCCTCCTGCAGGACTCCTCGTCCCTTTGACAAGATTCTGTCCTTTTGAGGGACGTTGTGTTCGGACTTTTGATTTCAGTGTCCTTGTGTTTGGACCTTTGGTGGAGTCAGACGTGTGCAGTGAACACAAAGACACATTTCACAGGGGAGATCTGTTCTTACCCCTCTGAGGGTCCAGCCGTCAGGAGAGAAGAGACAGGGAGGAAGTTTCCGTCTGACGCGTCGACCTGGTGAGAGACAATAATACTTAGAACACATGGGTTTAGGTTTGAGTTGGACCAGAGCTCCCCCTGGTGCTGTCTGTCCGTCAGTGCATTTAAACCACAGACAAAGTTTTTCTATATTGTTATTATTAGTTTTTTGAGTGAGTGTATCTACGCTGAGTGTGAAACATGGAAGTGACAATAAACTTGAATCTGATTCTGAAGGATCTATTAACTTATTTGAATCTATTATTAATTTTAACAATACATAAAAATAAAAAAGGCAATAAACAGACTAAATAAATGTTTTTGCACAGCTTCTGACACTGACACTGTTCACTGTTTTGCATTTTGCATTTCACTTTTTACTTCCCTTTTTATATCTTTTATATATTTTGTTTAGATATGTTTATGTCTAAATAAATGTTACTTTATATAAAAATTCGAGTAAATAAGAAGTAAAAAGTGAGTAAATATATATCGTTTATTTTTATTGCTTTCTTATGTGTGTTGTATTTATTGTGTTTTTATGTTTCTATGTTTATTGTATGCACCAATTACCAGAGCAAATTCCTTGTAGGTGTAAACCTACTTGGCAATAAATACTTTCTGATTCTGATTCTGATTCATCCCGACATCATCCCACTCTCTGATTGGATGCTTCTTACAGCAATGCTCTCTGGGAGTCAGGTCACAGTCTTGTCACGTTTCATCTGATGAGGCAGATTTCTATTTTCCACTTCAGTGTCTCATTGTTTTTAAACGATGATTCAACCATCGCAGGAACCTCACACGCCCGTCAGCAGCGGCCAGGAGGTGACATCACCTCCCGCCACAGCCGCCGGCCAGCGTCTGAAGCAGAAACTCAGCTGAACAACAGTCAGCTGACCCTAACCCTTTTATTTGTTTGTTTACTGCTGCGTTGTTTCCACTTCAAAAATCAACAAAATGTGTAATTTGCCAAACAGACCCCAAAACTTTGCAGTAATAAAACTAACGCTAAAGATGATAAGTCGTCGCTGCACCACCTCTCCCACCGTGACACGTGGAGGTTTGAGTTTAAGGCAGGAAACGAACAAGCAGGCACAAAGTCTTCATGACATCTGCGGCCCCCTGAGCACATGGTGTAAGGTCAAAGGTCGTTTCCTCCGCCAATGACTTTATGTTTTCACTCCTGTCCGTTTGACGGTTGCTTGATTTGCACGATCACAGAAAAACCACAACATGATTTAGAATTAAACTTGGTGTTCGGATGTAACATAGGTCAGGAGAACCCATCCAAGTTTGGTGCAGATCTGAATCAGGGTTCGGATCCAGGGTTTGTTTTCCACTTTCTTTAACATTGTGAAAAAGGGCGTCTCTCAACATATCCAATGATTTCTTGGGGGAACATTTTGCACGCACACATTAAAGGGACTGGAAATCTAGTGTGACATTTAGTGCAGATCCAAATCAAAATCCAGATCTTGTTGATGTAAACATGGTTTTTAATAGAAATCACAAACAGAGCTGCAAACCTGTAACTAACATCAGTGCAGCTGAGATCATCATATTTATCTTCAACGGTCTACAGCCTCCTCTCTGTGTGTGTGTGTGTGTGTGTGTGTGTGTGTGTGTGTGTGTCTGTGTGTGTGTGTGTCTGTGTCCAGGGTGGGATGATTTGTGCTTTTGGAAAAAAACATTACAACTCCCAGGAATGAATGAGTCACACTTAAAGACACGCAAATTTAAGCTTGTATGATGTACACACACACACACACACACACACACACACAAACACACACACACACTCATATAATCCAGATCAGAGGTGTGTTTTGCTGCAGGGTCACAATTTTCTCTCTCTTGGTCTTTCTCTCTATTTTCTTCGGCTGAATCAAACATCAAACCCCCCCCCCCCCCCCCATCTGTTTTCAATCTGTCTCTCTCTCCTTCTACACACACACACACAGACACACACACCGATAGTTTACGGTATTTTATGTTCATGTGTTGATTATTGTGCTGTTTCAACAATGAACTTCCAAACTTAATTATTTGGGATTATGAGACTTTTTCTATGATTCAGATGTAGAATAAAACAAACAGGTGGGATGGAACCATTTCCTGCTGGTGTGAGGACGCGGCTCAGGAAACAGAAGAGGAAACGCTGACCAGCTGATCTCAGACCAACTAACCTCAACTCAGACCTGAACCTGCTGCGATCAACTTACTGTAAACTTTACTGTTCAAAACCCGACAGCTTCAAGATTATATTTTATTTAATTTCCCAAAACATCTTGACAAACATTTCTGCAAAAATCACTGGTTGAGAAATCGAATAGTCGACTTTCATCAGGGCCAGAATTCCAAATATTCCCTGATCCCAGGTTGTGATGATTTTATGCTTTTTTCGGTTTGAAACTGAACTGAAAATGTGTGTCTGTGAAGCCTGATCTGATTTAGAGTTTCAGAACCTCAAAATGCATAAACGTTAAAGAGTAAAAATGTTAAAGTTTTCTAAGTGTTTGCTAAAGGTATTTATCAGTTGTCGTTAACATCAATATCTCTGGTTGACTCATCAATTAGGTTTTATTATTGTAGTTATTAATTCAATACTATTTCATCTTATTTATTATTTGTAAATTAACATTTTTCAAATGAAGAAGCCCAAACAAATGATTTCAAGTTTCAGCAACTCAGTTATTTTTTTATTTTACATTTCCTGACGAAATAAAAAACTAAACAAATAATCAATATATTGATGATAAAAGTCCCATTAATCAATGATCCCAATAATCATTAGTTACTGACTCAGTTTATATACGAACATATGATCCTGTCACTCTCATCAGCTTTCATTCATTTTCATAAACCCTCATCAAGACCTTGTTATATTATAAAATGTTGTTCCCCCTTTATTCAATGAATTTAAATAAATTAACTTCCAAGATTATTAATTATTAAATTAGTGTTAGTTTCTTTTTGCTGACTTTAGGAAACACTTTGGTTTATTTAGTCTGTTAACTCTTTTCTTTCTCTTACGCTGAGTTGAGGGTCGTTCTCTGTGACCTGTGACCTCTTGACCTTTTTTTTTTAGTGCTTTTATTGTGCAAAACATAAGTGTGAAACGTTCAAAGCACAGAAGCAAAGCAGGGCAGAACTTTGACTGTGTCTGGGCTGTGGGACACATCTGACCTGATTTAAACTGTTAATCACAACACACTCTCACACACACACACACACAAACACATACACACCCAGTGGTGGAACCTGCAGGGCGACATACTGTCAGCGGAAACGTAACGATTAGTGGGAGAACAAAGCAGCAGAACAGAAATCACTTCATTGTGCGTCGGCAGCAGAACAACATTCCTCCTCCGCTCCTCACCTGACACCATCAGCGGCTTCTTCTTTTATATATTTGTTTTGCTCTACATCTGTCTCATTTCCCCTTCACACATGTTCATGTAAAGTGGTTCCCTGGTTCCACTCTCTCCTCCTGTCACTGTCTGCAGGTATCTCCACTCATCTTGCTCATCACCTAGTGGTTGGCTGCAGTATAGGTAATAAATCCTGCCTCCTCCATGTTCGCGAATGGGACATGGAACAAATGATGTCAAATAAATGTAAAAACAGGGTGAAACGTTTCCTTCAGCAGAAGCTTCTCCGCTCAGAGAAAGATGGAGATAAGTTCACTTGATGCTTCTGGAGGTTAAAAGAACCAGAGTCCAGATCTAAATCAAGGACTTGTGGTATTTTTCCGAGGTCTACTTCAGTTGGCATCCTCATTTCACACTGAGCTGCTGTGATGACAAACTGTTTACAGAGGACTGTGTGAGTGTGAGTGTGAGTGTGAGTGTGAGTGTGAGTGTGTGTGTGTGTGTGTACTTGAGCGTAGACCATATGAAGTGAGGACATGTCGGTCGCTCCTAACGCCTGATGATGGTTAACATTGTTTTAGGTTTAGTTATTAATTATTTAGTTTCAGGTTCTGGTTAGAGAGAGTCCTCACTAAGATACAGTACAAGTACAGGAATGTGTTGTGTGTGTGTGTGTAGATTCACTCTCAGACAAACTTGTGACTCAATGAGCTAGAATAAAAAACCCTTCTCTCTCTCGCTCTCTCTCTCTCTCTCTCTCTCTCTCTCTCTCTCTCTCTCTCTGTCTGTCTTGTACACTGCACAATGTGTCAGCTACCACAGATCATTCATAGTCACCAGACTGAAACTTTTCTACATAGTTGTTATAAACACACACACACACACACACACACACACGCACACACACACACTCCCTCTCTATCTCTTCACATTCCTCTTCTCTTACTCAAACAGTAAAACCTCCATTCACAGTCTTTCTTTCTTTCTTTCTTTCTTGTTAGAAAATATAAAGTGTCTCTCACCTTTGACCCCGCTGACATCCATCACCTGCCCGCATCTGTCTGCAGCTGCTGCCGCCACCACGGGCCCACGGGCACCGGATTCGAACCAGCAAACAGACAGACCAACAGACAGCCTGGGTCCAGCAGCTGTCTGTCTCTGCTCCGGAGGAAAAAAGTTCTCTGCTGTGATAAAAGTGAAAGTTCCGGTGTCGGCTCAGCTGAACGACAGACTGAGACTCACTGAGTCCTCAACGCCAAGTTACACACACAACTACACACCTGTCTTCCAGGCGAGCCTTCAGAATAAGAGCCACGGTCACATCTGGTTTTCAAAATCACCGGATGGATTACTGAGGTTTCCACAAACACACACAAAACAGATTAAAAATGACTAGAAGGAGACGTAAAAAAAACCTAATCAAATACATACATGGCTGCAAAAGACACTAAATGTTGCACAATGAGTAGAAAAAGATGCAAAACTACTGCCAGGATACTTGAATAAGATGCAAAATCAACACAGAGACACACAACTACCACAAACACATGTAATACGACATCAGGACAAATTAAACTATTATAAAAACATTTTAAGAGTGATGCAATATCCCAGAAACTCATATTATTCAATCTGACTGTCGTAGTCCTGTGTACAGAAATGGAAAATGCTTTAACATATATGTTACCAGGAGTTGTATTGTCCCATAATCCATCAATACTGAGATTTAATTTCCTCATCAGTTAAATCTTAGATTTAACAATTGAAAGTGCTGTAGGCAAAAGAGAAGACACAGGAAAATATGACATTAAAAACAAATTCAACAGAATAGTGAAACCAATAAGCAAACTGGTATTTTTCTTGGTTTAATGAATTAACTGAAAATGAAAATATCAAACAATTGAAGCCATGGTCAAGTGTCAAGGGTTCCGTGCTTTTATTGTGAAGGCAGGCCGCTGCTGGGTCTGTCTGTGCAGCTGTGTGAGTTCTGGAGGCTCCTGTTGGTTTTGGTGTTGACGCTTCATAGCTCCCACACTGAAGAGCTGTCCGCTGCTCTTCATGTCAGACTCTCTGTGGCTTTCATTAGAAGAAACTCAAACTCGTTTGTCAGCTTGAGCCCAACCAGAGATAATAACGAGCCATAAAACATTATAGATACTTATTCACTGAGTGTTCGTGGCTTTAATTACTCACAACTACATTTAGCTTCCTGCAAAGGTTACCTAAGACTCTTAAACTCTAAAGAGACACTGAGGAACAACAACGATAAGGTTTCATTAGATGGATTTATTTATTCTCTACATTAAGGTACTATAAAACAGTACATGTACATAGAAAATGTAGAAAAATAGGAAAATAACAGTCTAACTATACAAAAAGACACATTTCCAAGAAAAAAAATTACTGTATAATAAAAAAATACAAATAATATTTACAAGTAGGAAATACTGAATGTTCCATGAGAATGAAACAAGAGCTGCTGATGAACCAGATGCTTTGATTTTCAGCAGCAACAGAAAAACTTTCTGAAACTTTAACTCCAGATGAGAGAAGTGAACAGACGGCTGATCAGGACAGAAAAATGTGATGGGACAGATGATTTTACATGAAGAGTTAGGAATTATTAAATAAGAATCTTCATGGTTAATCAAAAAATACTTTCGAATAACTGTGTTGACCTTTTTAAAATCAAAATGATGACGTATTATCTCAAAGTTTTGATTTAAAACTCGATCATTTCTGTCTCGATCTGGCAGGAATGTTGTTTTTACAGTGGTTTCGTTTTGTGAAGCCCTCGTTCTGTCGGGTCCCTGCAGCAAATGCTAGAAAACAATTAGAAAGCTTGAAGACGTATAGATCTATAAATGCAATACTTTACAATATGTGACCACAGTATTCAGTATATAATGTTGTAGGAGGGGCTTCCACCTGCCGAAGGAGTTTGAGGAGCATCTGACTTTGAGGATTAAAAAGTGTTTTGTCATGTAAGCAGGTTTTTGAAGATTTGATTGATCAAAGTTTCTGTGTTTAAAACATTAAAACCAATAATGCTGTTAAAACATATCAGAGGAAAAACTCCTATTGATAAAATGTTCTATTGCAAACTGAATTCCACTCTGTAACGTATATTGACCACACTCAAATAAAAAGGTTCATTAGATGTGACGGCATTCAATGAAGAATATGTGGTCCCCCGACCCTACGATGAAAGAACAGGAGGAACTCCAAATGGCCTTTAAATTATTCCAGATTTTGTTTCCATGATGATCAGATGACAGCTCTTAGGTGAAAGGGTTCAAGTCTGAGACCAACAGGGAGCGGGTCCTCTTGTGATTGGCCGGGAGGCGTCCCCCTACAGTGAGGCCACAGGAGCGAGTCCCTCACTGTGCTCCAGGTGGTGGTGGTGGTGCAGCTCCGCTTTACACACTGTGGCCGTGCTGCAGTGGAGCGACGTGGGGACCGACGGCTCCTCGTCACCTGGAAGATCCAAATGAATGATTAAAACTATAAATTAAAAGAAAACACAGAAACAACCAAAAACATATTGATTATTAGGTGAAATAATCTGTAGGTGCAAGTCGGCCAACAGGGCTCTAATGATGATGTTTTAAATGGAGTGAGTTTCTACTCGTCATGGCCGCCGGCCTTACCCAGGCCCGAAGAGGATGATTCACTGTCGGCTACGGAGGAGGAGTCGGCCTGGTCATGTGACAGTCCCTCCATCAGGGGAATGGACAGCTCCGACGAAGGGACCGACGAATCGTAGATGCCGGAATCCCGAGGAGGGGGGAGCTCTGGAGGGGTGGGGTGGCCTTCTTCTTCTTCCTGGGTGGAGCCAGGAAACAGCCCCTCCTGCAGGATGGACGGAGCAGAGGAGGAGGTGGAGGAGTCTTCAGGGGAAAGTCCAGAAACTCCAGAGCTGGACCTGAAGGAGAGGAAGAGCAGCAGCCGTCAGACTGACAATGTCTTGGACTTCCTGCCGTGGAGTCAAAAGCAGCAGTCGTTTAACTGTTGGGTGGGGGGGGAATGAACTCCGGATAATCTCCTGAAACGTTCCTGAGGAGCGGCGTGTGAGAACAGTGTGAAAAGTAAGAAACACAAAAAGAACACGAATATCTCAGGATGAAGAAGAGAAGACGTCAACTTGGAAAGATGAGATTCTGGACTTTTTGTTTGTGTTTTGTAAAGAAAAACACTTCATGAAGATATGTGTTGTGTCCTCCCTGCTGCTCCACCCATCACCTGATGCTGTGAATGCAGAATCTCTGGTTGCATTCTTCACATGTGATGCTAAACTGAGGTGAAACTATTGTGTGGACATTATACAGAGTTTAGTCTGAAACCTGCTGAACAGACAAATGTGAAAACTGCCTCAAGTTTCATTGGAGAAAAACTGAGAACTTCCAAAATGTGTCCCTGAGAACTTAACCCTTAATGCTCAAAGGAGGTATTTATCTTTTCTTTACCTTGAAGTGTGTCCCAGCAGGGAACCAGAGCAGTGTGGCAGACCTGGACTGGGACAGAGACCAGGACTGGGGCAAAGACCAGGACTAGGACTAGGACTGGAGCTGAGATTGAGACTGGGACTGGAGCCAGGAGCCAGCAGGAGCATGTTCCTTTTCGGGACTCCATTCCTGCCCCCGAGCGGCGGCGTCCTCACCACCACCTCATTCAGCACCAAACCGGAGTCAAACCTCCGCTCGGGCGGCGGCGAGGAGGAGGAGGAGGAGGAGCAGGGAGTCTTTGGAGGACTGGGACCCGGGACAGTGGGGAGAGGAGAATGTTTGGGAGAGGCTCCAGAGGAGGCAGAGGAGGCCGCGGCAGGAGCCAGCTGCTTCTCGAACCAGTCGGGGTTCTGGCTGATGTGCTGGTGCATGTTGCAGATGGAGACGTAGAGCGAGCGTCCAGACTTGCTCCTGAAGTAGTTCCTCCTGGAGACGTTGACCGGCTGCTGCTCCCGGTCGGTCAGGCTGGACTGACTGGAGTGGAGGCGACTGAAGAGCTGAGGCAGCTGGTCCATCAGCTTGAACCTGAAGGAACAGCAAACAGGAAGTTTCACTGCATCAGGTGACTGAGCGTAGAACAATCTTAAAGATGTGTATAAACAAAACCATCAGTGGATTATAGTTGTATATATTATGTTCATTTGTCCACAGGTCTGTATTTACCTGGGAGCCAGACTCAACATGGTGGGGATGTCGTTTTCTGTGGAGTAGTCGAAGTACACCGCCATGTAGCGGTTCAGCTCCTGAGCCCCCCCGCCTTCACTCTGCTTCGCCATGCGCAGCTTTTCGGCGACCATGGCCACGCCCACCGTGAACAGGTCACTGCCAGATCCACAGATCGGGGCGCTGCTGCTAATGTTGGTGCGGCGACTCACCGGCGTCTTCCCTCTGCGACTCTTCTTCTCTACATAGTATCTGCAGAAAGGGAACAGAGCGGATTAGAACCAAACGTGTGAGGGAAGAGGGACGATGGTTGGTTCAATGATTCAGGAGAAGAATTATTGATCTGTGGATCTGTTCTTTCCTTTTTTAATATGGGATAAGTGGTTTTCCAACATTCACTCTAGATAACATCCAGAAAAAAAATAAAATAAGAGATTGTCCAGTTCAAAGCCCTGAGATATTTGTGTCCATGTTTTTTTTAAAAGTGTTAACAACACAACCTGCTGGCTGGGAATGTTCCAGATTTTACTTTGACATTTCCTGGAAAATTTGAGCAACTGTCTCTGAACTTTTAGTTTGTGAACACACAGAGAGTTAACTTAAATAAAAATAAGAACGGGAGAAAAGGGACAAAGCAAGAGAAAAACAAGGAAAGAATGAAGGAGGGAAAAGGGAAGGTAACAATGGATGGACAGAATATTTTAAAAAGGGGAGGGGCTTAGGACATGTGATCAAGCAATATAAAATAGGTGCGACGCATCCAAATATAAACTTATACTTCATCTTATAGTGAGAGAAGCTGCTGAGTATCTAATGTCTAATTGAAATGTTGATTGTAAAGCAGTAAAACATTAATCTAGCACCATCTAGTGGTCGTGGCTTCACTGTGTGGACCTCAGGGACGTACCGGAGGCCTTTGGAGCAGACGGTGATGATGTAGTTGGCGTCGTTCAGCTGGCGGCTGAGCCACGACATCTGACCCTCTTTACACATCTCCAGATGTTCCCACAGGTCCAGCACAACCTGAACACACAGGGGGAACCACCAACAGTCAAACTGGGAACCATTCTTACGTTGGTTTCCCTCTAGGTGTCGGTGTTGAGCTTCGCTGTCTCACCTCACAGTTGCAGAAGTCCTGCAGGAAGTAGGCGAAGCTCTGGATGACGCTGGTGTGCTTGGGACAGTCTCTGTTGGAGTAGCAGATGAAGACTTTGGGTCGAGGCCACGGCCGCTCCGGGTTCAACGCCGCGCTCTGATTGGACGACTCGCTGCTCTCCTCGTCCAGCTGGCTGTAGATGTTTTCTGACAGAAGAAGATGAAACGATGAGGCGGATTGATCAGAGCACTGTTAGGTCTGTAAACATGTTCAACTAACACAGCGTCAGGGAATTAAGATATTAACAAAGACTTTTCATAATCTATTAATCTGTATATTATTTCACTGATCAATCATTTGTTCAATACGATGTCAGAATAGGGAAAATAATAAATTCCGTCTTTCAATCAATCAATTAAGCCAATCACTGTCGGAAAACTCTATTAAAACCAATTCAGATTAAGAGACACATGCACAGCAGAGCAATCAATAACAGAAAAGACAATAATCAAAAGATAATTGAGTGTATATAAATCCAAACACATATTCTCACCCTGCTGTTTCTTGCGACACATGACAGTGAAGAGGGTGGCGAAGGCCGACATCAAGACCAGAGGCACCGTGATGGCCATGGCACGGATAGGCCCCGCCCAGGCGGAGTGGGCTGGAGGACAAAACAAACACACCCGGCGTGAGACAATAAAATTCAGTTGTTAAAAGCAAAAGTAGGAAAGTGAACACGCTGAAACATATTCTGCCTTCAGACATTCACTGGACTCCAGATGTTTTCCTCAAGTTATTCAAAGTGGCTGCATGTAGAGAACATTCTGTGTAACGTCTGTGTCTCACCCTGGCTGACGTAGTACTGCGTCTGTCTCCTGGTCGTGTTCCCGTCGTCTCTCAGCTGACAGGAGAAGACAGACATCAATAAACCAAAAGGAGAGGGAGGAACAGAGGAAATAAATCAGTGTGTGAACAGAAACATCATGATAAGTCTCACGATCGAGCTGTTGAACGTGTGTGTGGATGAAGCTCTGTGCCGTGCTGCGTTCACTGACCTCTACAGTGTAGGTTCCTGGAGTGACGTTCTGGAGAATACATGTAGTTCTGAGCTGGTTCACGTCCTGCACAGAGTTAACAGAGCACTTAGACTCCGGGAAACTTAACAGAGAGTATTATACTTCATCTATCATATATTTTAACGTCCAAATGTAAATGTGGCCTCACTGGTTTGCAGCGCTGCAGCCTGAAAGGCCCGTCGTGCCTCAGCTTGTAGTACAGGTTGTAGAAGTGGAAGCCGAAGGAGGCCGGAGCCTGGTCGAAGGCCACGTGCAGGTTGGAGCCCAGCTGAGACACGTTCAGGGTCTTCGGCTTCCAGACTAGACGAGCACAAAACAAACGATTAGAACAACGAAAACCGGCCCTTCCTCTGTGTACATGTGGAACTGGTGAGAGGACTTACATGGTTTGCAGACTAAGTTGTCTGATCCCAGGAGGACTTCACACGCTGTGACACACACAAACAGTCGTCTTAGATATAAGTTATATATATAGATAGAACACATTTTATTATATTATACTGCATTACATTGCATATTGCAATCCGACACTGTTCACTGTCTTGCATCTTGCATTTCACTTTTTACTTCACTTTTTATATCTTTTATCTATTATATATATATATATTTATTTAGATATGTTTATGTCTATATAAATGTTACTATGTATAAATATTAGAAAAAGGTAGTAAATAAGAAGTAAATAGTTAGTAAATAAATATATATTGTTTATTTTTATTGCTCTTCTTATGTGTGTCGTATTTATTGTGTTTTTATGTTTTTATGTTTCTACGTTCATTGTATGCACCAATAACCAGAGCAAATTATTTGTAAGTGTAAACCTACTTGGCATTAAAAACTTTCTGATTCTAATTCTGAAGTTAACAGAGAAACATCCAGGCTTTGTTAAGCTCATCTTGTGAGTTAGTGACCCGTCAGTGAATGGACTGAACTTCAGTAAAAACAGGCTGACAAGACTATCAGATTATTTATGCTACCAGTATGTGCACAGAGCTAAACTCGACATAATCTGGGTCATTCTTTTTCTTGTATATTTCAATTCCCTCTCACTGTCGGTCTGTGATTATCTATCACGTGTTAAATCAATGAATCTGCAAAGGACTCGATCTCGTCAGGATCTGGGCGGATCTGGACTCACAGTTGGTCCTGAGGAATGATGGAGGGAAGAAACTCTCGTTCATCAGAGTCGGGAAAGGAACAACACGAACCATGTAGTCGGTGTCGAAAGTCAAACCGCCGAACGGCTGACTGCTCAGCTTCTGGAGGGGGGGGGGGGGGGGGGGATACAAATAAATGATCAGTTAACGAGAAAACAAGCTTTATCTAAATTTCGTTTGTGATCAGGTGTTTTCTTCTCACCGTGCTCTTGTGAGAGAAGTTGAGTTGTCGTGGATCTTTGAGGATGAGATGTTGACACTGTTTCCCTTCTGGATTCTTGTCCTCCAGATAAACTCTGAAGCCTTTAATGTGTTCGATCCCTGAAGAGACAGAGACAGAGAGTTCAGCCTCCGACACAGGGACACCAGGGACACCGGGGGGGGCCTGCAGCGCCCTCCACTGGCAAGGGGCTGGAACTACAAAACAAAAACGCTGAGCGACTTCCTCGATTCCTTATCGCCTCCATTTATCTACTTTACTAAATCACTTGTTTGTTCCTGTCCTCACCCAATGCATCCTCTCCTTCCTTGCTTCCTTTCCTTCCTCTGTTGTTTCTCCTCTCTCATTTTCTATCCTCCTCTCTCATCACAAAACTACCTGTCCTCAATTCGTCTCCTTCTTCACTTCCCTCCCTGCCTTACTTTCTCCTTTCCCTCCCTTCTTTTTTTCCCACTCTTCTTCACAACTCTGCTTCATTTTTCTTTCCTCTTACCTGTCCTTGTTCCTTTTCCTCTTCCTCTTCCTATCTCCTCTCTGTCTTTCCTTTCGTTCCCTCCTCACTAAACTACCTCTCCTCGTCTCCTCTTCTTATGTAATTCCCTCCTTTCCTCACCTCGTGTCAACTATTTCTTTCCTTTGTCTCCTCTCCTCTTCGCCTCCCCCACCCTCATCCTCACTGATCCTAAAAGACACGTCTGTCCTGTAATTACACCTTTGTATCTACAGGACATGTTTTTCCTATTAGGGGTATACAGATAGTTGAAGAGAGAGAGAGAGAGAGAGAGAGAGAGAGAGAGAGCGAGAGCGAGAGCGAGAGAGAGAGAGAGAGAGAGAGAGAGGGAACAAAGGTAGGGATAGAGAGAGGGATGGTTGGAGAGAAAGAGAGAGGGATAGAGGGAGAGAGAAAGACAGAGAGAGAGGGACAGTGGGAGAGATGGGGATTGAGGAAGAGAGAGAGAGAAAGAGGGACTGAGGGAGGGAGGAAGAGAAAGAGAGAGGAAGCGAAAGAGAGATGAAGAGAAAGAGAGACCGAGAGAGAGAGAGAGAGAGAGAGAGAGATAGGGAGAGAGAGTGTATTCAGGAATCTGCCTCAAGACAGGAAAACCTGTTCTTCTGCTTGCTCACTCCCTCTCTCTCTCTGTCCCTCGCTCCCTCTCCCTCTACCTCTCTCTCTCTCTCTCTCTCTCTCTCTCTCTCGGATGTTTTGCATGTTAGCAGCAGCTGCAGTGACGCCAGTTTGCTGCTCAGGTTTTATATTTTTGTTCCTTCTCTTCAGAGCTGAGATCTTAATCCTCCGGCCCTGATTCAAAGTCTTTATGAGCCACAGGTGAAGAGGTGCAGATCCTCCACTGTGATACACACTAAAGTTCAAAAGCATAGACAACTTTTTACTGAGCTAAAACATCTTAACAACCTTTGCTGTGACATCTGCTGTTCCGGAGGATAAATCACAAGATCCTAGTGATTCCCGTCGCATAAAAGTGCAGAAAGTGATAAAACCATGGAAAGCAGCAAATCTTCATGTTGTTGAAGGTTGAACATGTAAATGTTGAGCTCTGTGGGCGATAAGACTAGAAATGTTCTGTATAAATAAAGAATTTGCTGTATTTACAGATCAGGGACAACACTCAATCAATGATAGACTGTAAAGGAAGATGGATGAAGCTAAATATCCCTGATACTCTGACTTCCTAGTTCAGCCAATGTCCCATCCACTGAAGTGGAGGAGGTGGGGTTTATGAGCTGTACTGCAGCCAGCCACCAGGGGGCCATCGAGACGCTTTTGGCTTCACTTTGGGGAGCCGTCCTGTCGTCCATCTTTACACCCACACAATGATATACTATGAATGTTTTTAAGAAGTGAATTTTGAGCAGACGTCTGATAATCATAGACTATATCTACGACCAGCTATGAAACCATCTTGTAGAGTAAAACACTTTCCCAGTTTGTTTTCAAACTTCCAGCAGTGGCACAGAGCAGAAGCTGTTCACACGAGACCTGGAACATTTGCGTGTCAGTGAGAAAACAACAGAGTGTATTGTCACAGCGAGAGGCAGCGAGGGAGGTTCACCTTACACCGAGCACATGCACCAACACACATTCCTTCACGGTCAAATCGTGGTATTGTTGTGTGTGATGTGATCCTCTCTCTTTCTCAGGCTGATCAAAGGGACACACACACACTCACACACACACAGCAGGCTAATCTTACAGATTTGAGCTCTTTGAAGGTTTTACTTTCCTGTTCCTCCTCCCTCACTTTTCCTCTTCCCTCTCTTAAACTTTCTCTCTGAAGAAACTTGTGAGCAGATGAATGGACACAGAGGGCGACAGGTCGACAGACAGGTACACAGACAGGGCGAGAGACAGGTCGACAGACAGGGCGAGAGACAGGTAAGTTACCTAATGGACTTGGAGACCAGTGGACCACCACAGCGGCCTGGTCGTCACAGGACAGGTGGCTGAAGGAGACGTTGGCGACCTCGTGGATGACATGTTTCCCCAGTGGGTAGTTAATTGAACAGTCTGAAGGGCGAGAGACGGAGAAAGAGAGATTAATAACTACAGTGCATGTGACAAAAAAAACATTATATATATTTCAACACTTTAAACCTGATCTCCCCGTGTTGCCATCAGCGTCTTTCTGTTCATTTCTCTCATTGTGTTAACGTGTTTGTGTACTCTGACACCTCCTCCTCCTCCTCCTCCTGTTCCTGACATTTCTCTTGTGAAAGACGAAGTTGGACGGGCGGAGGGAGAGGAGGAGGTAGAAGAAGAGCAGCCAGCCATGAACCGGGAGGGACCGGAGGAGAAAAGACGGACTTAGGATGCAGAAAGGAAAAGGGGCGTAGGCTCAGACACGACTGACTGCTCCTCCTTCCTACTGCCACATATTGACGGAGAAGACTGAGGCGGAGGAAGAGGAGGGGAGCTTAAAAAAGGATGGAGGTGATAGAGATGAGGTTAAAAGGGCATGGGATACACAAGGTCAATGCTCCTTTTCCTCTGGCCTCCTCGTCCTCCTCAAAGCGGGGTCATGTTCAGGGCTCAAGGAGAAGGTCGCGGCTGGTCGCTCCTCTTCCTCCTCCCTGGCATCATAAAGCTCCTCTATAGGATGTAAGGAGGAAGGAAAGGTCGCAGCTTAATTGTTAGTCCTCTTCCTCCGTCAATCCTCTTTGACCTCAGAGCTTCTTTGTAAGACAAATGACGGGAGGAAGAGGAGGATGAAAGAGGAGATAAGAGGAGAAGTTCACAGCTGGATGACGAGGAGAGAACCATCTCCTTCCATTTAAAGAAGCAGAAAAGGAGTTTGGAGCTTTCACACAACCTTCCTCCTCCTCTTCCTCTCCCTCTTTTCCAAAGCTCCCGAGAGTTGAGGACAAAGTAAAGACCGAGGAAGACAAAGAAAGTCTTCTTCTCTCCTGTGTCAAAAATCGAACAATGCATCTCTGCTGCTTTTTACCGGCCCCTTCAGGCCCCTCGTCCCAAACCCTCCTGCTGAGTTCATATCAGAAAACAGCTTCATAGAAATATAGAATTCCCCTGAATATATTATGGATATTAGTTATTCAGATCAGTCACTAGATAGTTTTGGTCTATACATTGGAGGTGCTTTGACTATAAAAAATACTCAATGTCTCCAGTCTTGTGTGTGTGAATATTTTCTGATCTCAACACATGTGACCAACTGGAGGTCAAAGGTCGCCCTGCTTTATTTTCTCCATGACATCACTGCAAACACAGTCCGAGTCCGAAGAAGGAAACTCGGACGCTCCTCCTCCTTCATCCTCTCATCCTCCTCCAGCTGGAGGTTCACAGGAAAGGAGGCAGTGAGGTGTGTCACACCCTCAACACACCCACACACACACGCACACCTCAGTACACACACACAATGAGACTGAGTCCGATTGTCATGCTAAAACACCTCCGTGCTTCACTTTGGCTTAAACCTTGCGGGTCTAAAAACTTTTTCTATTTCCTCAGTTTTTAAAGAGGATCCATCATCATGACCTTCTGACCCCTGACCTCCACATCGTCAGGGACATAATATGTATAAAGATCAGATTCAAGGAAAATTAATCCTATAAGCGTTTTTTTTAGATCAGAAAACAATCACACTTCATAATAATAAACTGCTTCTTTTGTTTAACATTACTGATTTGTCCATGAATGTGTTGGTTATAATTCCATCAACCAAACATTCGCCAGTTAATTCTCCAGTTAGTTACTCATTTAGTCTCTGAAATATGAAAAATGCAAACTCCCTGAACAACAAGGGGTCGAGTCTCCTGTCTCTTGTGACCAGAGGTGCTCATGTGTCTGTCATGTTTATAAATGAAGAAGTTTTCACGCTGCAGAGACAAAAAACAATATTTCTTTGGTAACTTTTGATTGAAAAATTACAGAATGAATCATTTAAGATGACTTCCTCGTTTTTCTGTGACCAATTGTTGTCCCTCTTAATGAAACTCTCGTCCTCTACGAGTATTAATGCTAAGACAAGACAGACATGTTGTTTTCATATTTACAGACATGAGCGAGGGTTTATTCTTTTCATCGATCACTTTGAAGGAACGTAAATCATTTAATTTCCAAAAATGTGAAACTGCTCCTTTTAGATAAAAATAAAAAACAGCGGCCCTGACTCCCTTTCTCTCCTAAAGTGGACTAAAACTATTTATATAGTTTAATATGAGGACTGCTTGAAAACTGGGACACACACACACACACACACACACACACACACACACACACACACACACACACACACACACACACACACGCACACACACACACACACACACACACAAAAAGGAACTTCTCGCTCATGGTCACGGACAAAGGGCAGGAGGGAGGGATCGGCCACGGCTCAGGAACTTGACTTTTACAGAATAAAGAACAAAAGAGGAGGAAGATGGTGGAGGAGGAGGAGGAGCAGGAGGAGGAGGAGGAGGGGGGGGGGAGAAGGAGGAGGAGGAGGAAGAGGAGGAGGAGGAGCAGGGTCTGATGAGGATTTCCATCCCTGGTATGTTGGGATCTGATCAGATATTAGCAATGAAAATGTTCTGACGCTGTATCACCTTAATGTTGGACATGAAGAGGGATCGACTCACTATTCCCAACAACACTGAAGACCAGCTCAATGTAGAAACAGGATCATCACATGATTTAATACCAAAGTGCGACTGGATTCCAGCTCCTGAACGTTCAATGTAAGAAACTGTTGAAACTCACTCTCAGCTCTGAAGGTGACGGCCAACCTGCGACCTCCATCTGCACCCGACTGCACCTGAGAGAGAGAAGATCACATGACATTAAAGAAAAGACCTTGATGTCTGTTAGTTTAATCAGAGACCTAACTTTGTTAAAACACTTTGTGGGCTCTGTGTTTTAATCACATGGACTAAAGGGATGTTTCTGATTAAACCTGCTGCAGCGAAACTGACTCAGGTTCCAAATGACGTCACCGGCACAAGATGGCGGCGCTCGTATCCAAGATGTTTTGGCTTCATTCTTGCAAAGTGGGACATCTTTATTTACGGTCTCTGGTCCCAGCAAATGGTTTCAAGTTACTGCTTGTAATAAAAGCAGTAACTTGAAAATGTCCCTTTTAGTTCCTGGTGCTTTGGGACTTTGACTGTAACGAGACACCAGGCTCGAGCGGGCGGTGTCAGACCTGGAACTCTCCCTCCAAGCTCCACCCGGCAGCTCTATCCAACACAAAGGGCAGCAGATAGAGCAGCGCATGATGAGCACTGAGATAAGCAGAGCTACAGTTACCCAGAATCCCCCTCTCTGCAACCCAGGACACAGACGCTGATCCTCATAAGGTTGGAGCAGAGCAGAGCGGTTTTATAGGTTTGACCTTGTTTTCCTGTGCAACACACATACACACACACGCACACACACACGCACACACTTGAAGTTGTTACAGAGGTGTCAGACTGTGGTGACACACAACAACCACATGCACACACCTGAAATCAATCAGACAGACCCCCTACTGTGTGTGCGTGTGTGTGTGTGTTACAGAAGGTGTGCCATGCTTGTTAGCAGCCAATGTACCTCAACAGCCCATCCACACACATACGTTTGTAATTATATCCTCGTGAAGACCTTCATTGACACAATACGTCCCCCGGCCCTTAAAACGAACACTTGCATCGACCATAAACCAGAAGTAAAGCATCAAACGTCCCTTTGAAGAAGTGAGGACAGAGGGAAATGTCCTTAGAAAGACAGAAACACACACACGTCTATCCTGTCGCTATTAATTATATATTTAGTTTCGGCTGCCGACCTTTGACCTTTCCAGGTTTACACGCTGCTGTGACCACACATGTCCTGCTGGCAGCATGAAATGGGAGGCTAATTAAAAAAATCACAAAAAAATAGCAGACTTCCTGACTGGTTGCACTGGGAAGAAAGTACCATGCCCCGGGAAACACTGGTTCTTAGAATGTGGGAGAAAACCAGAGTATCTGGGGATCCAACACTTGATCCAACTGCACTGAACTCCGGATAATCTCCTAAAGTCACCAGTAGGGGGCGTGTGTGAACACAGCGAGTGGGCGTGTAGACAACGTTCCTAACACGCAATCGACGCAAAACTGAAAAAGAAAAAACAGGAATACAAGTATCTATGACATAGGGATTTACTGTACAGCTCCGGAGTAAGTTTTTGTATTTTATCCATCAACTTATTTATGAATTGTTAAATAAACGAGCCAATCGTTGCATCTCTCGCTGCGACTGTCTCCAGGTTAAAAGTAGAAATACGTTGTTCACGTGACAAACTCAACTACCAGGTATGTGCTCTTGCTTGTATCTGATTGGCCGCTGCTTCCATAGCTCACCCATGTTCCCCTTTGTGTTGTGGACGACACTTTGTTTGTTGGAATCCTTTGTGTCTGGAGCCGGGCTGCATCACTACACTACCGGGCCGTCATTCTAACTAATGAGAGATCTGCATTTTGCTCCACACATGCTGTTGTCAGTTTACATCTGTACATTCCAACAGAACAGAGGCTGTTACCAAACATGTCTAATGACGACAAAGTGACAACAGAAGCCACCCTACACTATCTCACAGTGTCAGACACGATAGCTCCGAATTGAAAACCACGAGAAAAACCTTCACACTTTACAACTGACAATTCCTCAAATATAAAGACAGAGAAAAATACTTGTCTTCCTTCCTGTGGCCAGGTGTTTCTCACTAGTAATAATCATTATAACCCCCCCCCACCTCCAACACACACACACAGACACACACCCTGGGGCCAGAGCAAACTGAGTCACATCATCAAACAACTCACAAGGAAGGAAGATAAAAACCAAACTAAGATAATAAAAGAACAGCTCATTATTCGTAATAAAAAAAAGAGCAGAGGAGCAGCTGTTGGAGGTCAAACAGTCCAGAGACACATGCCGAGTGTTTGGAGAAAGGTTGCAGGTTTGACTCTGTGCTTCAACTCAAACATTAAGAATCACAAGTGAATTTCTAATATAAAAACACAAGAAGTTTCAGCATGAAAAGAACAGAATTCCCCTTTGGAAAACCCCCACTCACAAACACACACACACACATACGCACACACATGCACACACATGCACACAATCAGCTCCTGCTCTAATCAGGCCGGCTCAGTTAGCTGAACATCAACAGTAATTAATCACAGTGCGGGAGAGGAGGATGCAAGGAGGAAGGAAAGATCGCCAGAAAAAGGGAGGAGGACGGGAGACGTAATCAGCGGGCCTGCAGGGAAGGAAGGTGGGAAGGAAGAACGAGAAAAGGAAGGAGGGAAGGGGAGAAGGAGGAATCTGATTAAACAGGAACTCCTTCAATTACAGCTTTCAAGGTTCATGTAGCAGATCTGTCCTCTGCCTGGTCTTGTTTGGGGCCAACAGAGCAGTTCCAGATGTGGGAAACAGAACATGGGACACACTCCCTGTTGACCTCTAATCAACAGACTCTCGTGAGCTGAGCTACAGACGATGAGAAGAGTTCTGCTCGGAGATCCAGGACCACAGCTGGGTCATGAGCTCCATTACTCTGTCTGTACAGAATGAGCAGCCGTCAGGACGCGAAGATTCATAATCTGAACTTATTAATTCATCAGAAAGGTTCAGAGTATTGTCCTAACACAAAGTTCTTCAACGGTTGCTTGTATTTAGAAAAACTTCTAAGACTAAAACGTCTAAGAGTGAAGTGTTATTAAAAGTTAGGGTTGATCATTTTTTTCTAAAACACTTTCTTATTAGTTGAATTTCTCTTCACGTTTCAAAAGCCATCAATAAATTAAATTGTCTGTGGCACTCACGGGACTAAACAACACAACTATTCATTCTGAACCAAATGATTGGCTGCTTCACCCGTCTGTCACTAAAGCTGCTTTCAGACTGAACTCCTCAGCTCTTCTGTATTTTCTCAAGAGGAGGTGCATGTGCGTATATCTCTCTTTATCATTTGCTCTATTAAAGAAAAGAAGCAGCCTGTGTGTGGCTGTGCCCGGGCATCACACATTAGAGCTGCAGCAACACAATCGTTAGTAGACTTAGTAGAACAGCACAAAGAACCGAACACACAACACTGTGTGGTTGTGTGTTCGGTTGATGAGGGTCTTGTTCCTGCAAAGGCCTCAGGGCTCAAAACTCAGCTCTGTTCCCCTAATGTCTTCCTGTTTCCTACAAACACACACACACACCCCCTCCCCACACACACACACACACACAAAAACACTACCATATGGGACAACTTGACTGCACCGGACATCTACAGTATGTGTGTGCTTTAAAAGGAGCATTAACTTGCCAGTGCAACACTAGAGCTGTTTAGGGGATATATACTGTATAGCCATTATTCTGTTAAACCATTCTGAAACTGTGGTGGTGGCACAAATACAGTGTGTATACAGTGAATGTAGGTCAAAGGTTATCCAATGCATGCCGTTGTGTCAGAGACAAAGTAAATAAATACAAAGAAACACAGAGGAGCTTCTCCCGGGAAGAACAAGTAAAACCAGACAAACACTGTTACAGCCTAAATTACCTCCTTCTGTGGATTTACAGAGTGAAGTCAGCTCCCATTAAACTGGATGAAAGGATTGCATTGGCTTTTATAATGGATTTTAGTTTGAGTGCGAGCGTTGACGTATCCATCGTGCTTTTTAATTAATTAATAATTATGATTTAAACGACCTGACGAGAAGGTGACACCAGAACAAACTGAGTGAAAACACAGCTTTGTCAAAAACTGTGCAACTTCCCGATTCAACTGCTGCTGCTGCTCAGGCCTCATGGAATCATAAACATTGAACTGGAAGAGCAGTAGTCTTCTTTTTACTGGTTCGGGGTTCCAGTGTGGACAGCAGGTCGAGGTACGCCTCGTCCCTGTGTGCTGCAGATCCATAAATCATCAGGTGCTGATGGTGAAAACAGACACAGTGATGACACACGGAGAAGAGCTCTTCAACATGTGAGCCTGAGAGGACCATCCATCCCACAGCGGATATGAGATTCCCAGTGTTTACACCAGTTCACTCACAATGATTCTCTGGATAACTTAGTCTCAAATTCAGTACAAACCTTTCTCCCCTCAAACATTAGAATTTCCTGTTCTATTAAAACAAACACAATGGTAATATATAAAAAAAAAATCATGGTTCAAGAAATAAATGTGTGTGTGTGTGAGTGTGTTTGTGTGTGTGTGAGTGTGTGTGCACGTTCGGGAGCAGCCAACCAGAGATTTCCCACCACAGGAACAAAACCTGCAGCTTCCTCCTCGTGCATGACTGCTCCTGAATGACCCCCCACACCACTCCTCTTCATCCCAGCTCCTCCTCCTCCTCCCCCTCACCCAGGAAGAGCCACCCCACTCCTGCTGTGCCAGTTTGTCTTTTAAAAGACTCCCTCCTCCTCCTCCTCACCGAGAGCGAGGACGAGGACAAACTGTGATTGCTCTGAAAAGACAGAAGCTGACGTCAGGCGCCTGACGACACTGAACATGTGCAGAGTGTGCGAGGGACTCGAACCTGTGGACACAAACTGAAAAGAGTACGACTTCCCGGACGAGCCACAACAATGAAACCCGCTCCCCTTCATCCAGAACCGAGAATCAGCCCAGCCAAGCAAAGAGTAAATATATGAAGCAGTGAGAAGCTGACGGTGTAACCCCAACTTCCAACAACTGTTTGATTTATATGTTGATTTAAAACTGCTGCTACAATCATGAATCCTAATAAACACTGTGTAAAAAAAAACATGTTTCACAAATCTGCTTTGGAACAGGAATAGTCCTTCTTTAGTTTTGCTCTGATATAATCTTGTTCATGATGTATTATCTTATATTCTATCTCATTTAACCGGTTTCATTTTTATATCTTGTCTTTTTATTCATGGCTATATTGCTTGCACAATTTATAAATGAGGTTATAGGACAAAAATAAATTAATTAAAATGGTTCTTCTCTTGTTTTTCACCTGAAAATGTAATGTAAATAATAAACGTTGCAAATAAATAGACTAAAAGCTGATACCTTACTTAGACAAATAATTTTTTATTTACCAGAGAAGAGGCTGTCCAATGTTTTCTGAATCTGAGCAGATGTTCAAGAGCTTTGTCTGAATAAAATTAGAATCTAGCAAAAATATGAATTAAATCAGGAACTGAGTTTCTCAACCTCACCACATTTTCAAAGCCAATTTTAAGTATTTGACTGTTCAGGTGGATGTGCTGCAACACGTGGGCGCGTCAACACATCAGACACACACACACACACACACACACACACACACACACACACACACACACACACACACACACACACACACACACACACACACACACACACACACACACACACACACACACACACACACACACACACACACACACACACACACACACACACACACACACACACACACACACACACACACACACGTGCCAGTTTTGTGCAACGTGACATAAATACCAGCCCGTTCAGAGCTTAATATGCAAATTACAGGAAGTGTCAGGCTTCAACGTTTTCTTTGAATGTGTCCTGGCCTGTTTAAGACAAATGACTCGTTTCCACTTCCTACCACTTTAAAGAAATGAAGCCAAATCTTCCCGGTCATGTGTGCTGCCATCTTGCACTGGTGACGTCGTCTGTAGCTAGAGTCTGCGAAGAAGTGGAGACGCTGTATTCACACGCTCGACCAATCACGTGTCAACGTTTTACCACATTTTTAAAACAATCAATCTCAGCTTCTCTTCTGGGGAGCCCTTCCAGTTTTTCGTTAAGTATTAAGTGAAGTATCTTCTGTACGTCTCCAAGTACTCTGCCTTACACATTCTCAGTCTGTCCATTAATGGAAAAATCTGTTTCCTTATTTTTGGTGCCGAGCCGAGAATCTCATTCCCAAGAAAACCCGGAGAGGATAAAGACATGTTTAGTTTTTTATGGAGGAGGTGAAGGTCAAGCATCGACCCTTCATCCTCTGCCTGATCCAGTCCCCAGAAAACCAGAACACCACACGTGTTTCGCATCGAACGCCCAACCAGCCGTGACGCCCTCTGAGGCCTCCTGATGCCAAGAACACATTGGAGCCCCAGAGGATGATGGGATACGTGACATGGTTACACAGTGGAAACCTGCGTTGACAAGCGAGGGGAGGGGGAGAGAGAAAGAAGGATGAGGAACAGAGAGCGGAACAGAGAGAGAGGAGGAAGCTGAATTATTTCCTGGTGTGTCTTCCTCCGCTGAGACCGATGTGATGACTTCAACAGATGTGTTGAACCAGAAAGAGAGAGAGAGAGAGAGAGAGAAGCATCTCAATCATCAGTGTGGCCTCCTGCCTCGGCCTGAAACATCCAGTGAAGAAGAAAGTTTCCTTTAAGTGCTTCAGTGACTCTGAAGAAACCTGATTGTTTGTCCATTTGGACACTTGAAGGGGAATTCCATAGGTTCTCCACACGAAGGTCTTTCAGGTGTGGAGGAGAACTCTGTGTGGAGGAGTGGAGGAGGCCAGTAGTGGCTCCAGAGGGAACTCACTGAAGTCTGATAAAGTGATCAAGGGACTCGAGTGCAGCATCGGTTTGATCCCAAGACTACACGTTAGAAAATGAAAGAACTCTGGCGGGTTTCGAGTTAGAAGGAAGTGAGGTTACCAGACCTCTGAAGCCCGATCCTCATCCCCGCTCGAGGCAACATCTCAATGCTTCTAACATAACACACACCACACATCTCCAACTGGGCTGCCAGGGGCCGAGCGTCCTCATTACTAATGTTACCACCCAGCCAATGGCGGTGCGAGAGGGGACATGTGTCACCGGCACATCAGACCAACGTTTTAGAGACATTTTAGAATTTAAAGTCAAAGTCACGGCCACAGCGGGATCTGAACCAAGGACATTCTTGCTAACCTTTGAACCACTGTGCAGCCCTGACAAAAAACACAATAGATAGATCAACACTTCAATGATCCCTATCCCTGCTTTAACAGTTTAATCTTCCTCGAGCCAAAGAATGTTTAGAACAAAAGACTTAATTGATTAATTGCCGATCAAAATAGCCAACGGACTAACCAGTTAATCAACTAATTATCTCAGAGGAACATACCTGACCCCGACCTTTCAAACACAACGCACACATGGGGAACTGGCAAAGCATTTATGTGACACACACGCACAAACACACGCGCACACACACACACAGCTCTAATAACTTCACACCTGTAGAATAGCAAGTCCTCGCACCCCCGTCAAGCAGCCTTTGAAGTGTGCGTTTCTGAAAAGAGAGGGGAAGCAGGGAGAGAGAGGGGGAGGTGTGTGTGTGTGTGTGTGTGTGTGTGTGCGTGTGGTAGGGGGGTGGTGGAAGGGGAGGGTCGCAGGAAGGAATGTTTCTTCAGAGTAAACAGTGTGAAGCTTCCTGTAGAAAACACTTCAAAGCCAGGGAGAGGAAACTAGGATAACACACACACACACACACGCACACACACACACACACACACACAGGTAGGAGTCATCTATCAACACAGGAAAATTAAAACCTGTAGAGAGTGTGCGCTCTCACTCACACGATCAGATACTTCTACTTTCCATGACACAAACATGAAAAAGAATATCACATCACACACTTTATAAACACATCTGTCTCACACACAGACACACACACACACACACACACACAGTTTTCATACAATCTCTAAAGGTTTGTCTTTGTTCTTATTTTGACCATTAATTGACCAACAGATTCATTTGAGTATTGATTAATGTTTCGGTATTTTCAAACTCTGAGAAGCAGAAACTCGTGGAAACACACATTCTCAAACTCCATTTGTATCAGTACCTACACAACCTGGATGCAAAACTACACAAACAACAAACATTCAGTCAACTGCTCTAAAGCGGAAGCTGGGATGTGGACCCAGGAGCCACCAGGGATGAAACACAGCACATCGAGAACCTGTGTGTTCCGAAGCCTGTTCAAAGTGCAGCACAGATCAAAAGCTGCTTCATTCATGTTCAGGAACAAAAGCTGCTGTGAGGTTGTGACACAGAACAATGTGGAGGTGGCGGGTCAGGTCGTTACCTCCGACAGGGAGGTTTCCCCTCGGCCTGTTTGGTGGTGGATTGGTTTTTAATCAAGATTACACAAAAACTACAGAACGGATTTCCATGCACCTTGGTGGATTGAGGGGATACGGGTCATGGGAGAAGCCAGGACCTTTGAGCCGATCTGGATCAGGAGGAAGATCCAGCTATTTGTTTTCATCTACCTCAGAATTTGTGAGATATCTATAGACATTTTTCTATAGATATATTCCTGTTTTTATCTACAAACACAATAATAAGTCATTTCATTTACAAACTGTAATTCACCTAAATCTCAAAATCAACAGAACGAAATGGAATCTGTGTATTTTTAACCATTGATTTTCTGGTTCTCTTTGGGCTACATGAAGTTTGATATTGTAATTATATATAAATATATATGATTTCTTAGTATATTTATTGCAATTTCTCTCTCCTTTAATTGTGCTTCGGCACTGTTACTTTAATTCTGTTTTTCTATTATTGCTGTAACAAGTGAATTTTCCCATTGTGTGGATAAATAAAGAAATCTAATCTTATCTAATTATATGTCAGATTATATCATTGTGATGTTTCCAAAAAAAACAAAACACAATCATTGACCTTAGGAAGTCATCTTTAAAAATCTGCATAGATCTGATACATATCATTCAAATGTTCGTTAGGTTTAGTTTGTGCCTTGTCTGTTCAGAAGGTAATGGTTCTAAACTGTGAGGTTTTATTGTATATAAATCCTGCACCATGTGTTATATGTGAGACACATTTAAGGAAAACACTTGCTTTGATAAAAACTGATGAAAAGTTGCTTTTCAAACGTCTGCGAACTTAGAAATGAGAACTTTTTAAATTGGAGTCTGGTCCGTGCGTAAAACGTGAGCTCCAGCTCCGCGCAGGTGAGGAAGGTATCGACAGGGACGCTCCTCACAGCAAAGTTAAGATTAAACTAACAAACTGAAGATTAAACTAAACCCAACTTTCACACACCAGTTTATCTCCAGTACAACTGAGGTGAAACCAGCAGAAAGCCACCGAGCAGCAGGAACCTGGAGAATTTGAGGAGGATCGACCCAGGATCAGCTATACGCTTCGTGTCGTTACATCTACACGATGGAAGTAAAGTTTAGAGTTCTCTACCTTGAAGCCACATTTCTCCTGGTTCGGGTTCCTGGTTCCTGAGGTCGTAGATCCACCAGGAACATATAAGAGCAGAAAGAAGCCGGAGAGAGAGATGAAGAAAGTGCGAGGAGCCGCCATTCCTCCCTCAAGTCTGAGCAACTCTGAGAGGTGGAGGAGGAGGAGGAGACGAGGAGGTGTGTGTGAGAGAGAGAGAGAGAGAGAGAGAGAGAGAGAGAGAGAGAGAGAGAGAGAGAATGTGTGTGTGTCTGTATGCGTGCGTGTGCGTGCGTGCGATCTTTACAGTGGCGGATCTAGGATTTCTCTAATTCAGGGGCCATGAAGGGGCCACAATTTACAAAGAAGGGGGAATTACATATCAAACACCCAAGCACTGTTCCTGATTCAGTCTAAAGCTGTTTCCAGACACGACCTGTGCACTTTTCAGAAGTTTAGAAAAAAAAAAAATTCTACACAACATGAAATATTTGTTGTTAGCATTCATAAGAAAAGATATGATAAACTTTGTTGATCCCACACTGGGGAAATTGATTTGTTGCAGTGGCTGATAGAATTACGTCAACAAGAGAATAAAATAAGCAATAAAATAGTCAAATAAAAAATAGTCAGTGATTAGTAGTTTTAAAAGACTACTGACAGGACAGGAGCACTTCAAGGGCCAATCAGATGTCAGCAAGGGGTCAGTTCTTGACTCTAATTGATTTATTGTCAGATAATCTGAGTCGGTGAAAATCATCAGACAAATACATGAAAACAATTCTATAAAATAGTTCACAAGCCATAGGTTGCAAAAGGCTCAATAGGATTTTTGTATTTTTTTTGTGAATATAATTCTCCCCTCAAAAAAGGAGAGAGAATATATATTTAAAAAGTTTCTGTCCATCCCCTCTTGTCAGGACTGCACTACTACAACGTCTGTATGACGCCCTCTTGTGGCCAAAGGTTAGTACAAATGCTTGCCGTCAATAAACTGCATCACAAAATACTTTGAATACAATATATTTATAATAACATATATTTGGCCTGTCCCCCCTACAGAGAAAGTAATTTGAACTTGTTACAGCTGAAACAATCAGTCCATTAATCAGATAGATAAATCATCTTTAAACCAGTATTCCCATCCATATATCTTTGTCTTTAATTAAAGTAAACTGATATTGAGTCAAACCGTTTCCTTTCAGACTCCTGGTCGGACAAAACAAGTATTTTCTTAAATCGGTCACGATCAGCTCCGGGACATTGTGATGGACATATTTCAGATTTACGTTGAAAAGCCTTTATCTCGATGGAGCTGTGAACAGACCTGCTCCCTGACGTCTGGATTCACTGACCTGTTGCTATGAAAACTGTACGATTTCTTGCTTGGTCCAAAAGTTCCAGATGTAACAACTGTGTTAAATAAGTGGACTTTCCATAACCCTGTTGACCCTGATAGCTGCTGGTCCCACAACACACTCTTCACTAGCACATGCGCGATCTCCGAGGAGGAGCAGATGCACAATATCCCCGAGATGATGCACCTTATCATCAATTACGCCTACACCCACTCTGTTCCCGTGACAGAGGATCATGTGGTGGAGGTCCTGGCAGCTGCAGACCACTTCTCGGTATCAGGGACGGTTCAGGCCTTCTGCCTCTTCCCAGAGGAACAGCTGTGTCTGAGGAAGTGCAGGACTTGTACCACCGCCCTGAGCTGAATCCGTCTTTCCCCACATACTGTCCCACTCTGAGGAGACAGCTTCTGTATCACAGACCTTCCTGGAGTGTGGAACATGAAGGTAGAGTCTTTGAGGACGTCCTTCGCTCCATCAACCACCCACCTGGCCAAAGACGAGCTGTAACTTAACCAGGTTAACATGACATGCATTGGATTTAAGTTTTACTCAACAAATGGTTCTTTGATGATTCGCACAAATAAGCATCCTACAGCAACAAATGATTATATTTTCCTAAGAAGCAAACTTGTGTGTCTGTGCAAATGAATCCGGGACCCAGCTGTTGAGACCTACAACACCAAACGGAGAGTTGGAGCTGCCCATGTTCAGCCCCCACAGTTTGGGCATCAGTCTGAGCTGCTGTGGTAAAGAAAGTGTTCCTCATGGTGCCCTGGTTCCCCCCCCAGGAAGGAGGAAGCTCATTCTTGACCATAGGCTGCTTGTAATTATGGACGACATGAGAGATGCCCAAAAGAGAAGCCAAATCACGTTGATTGCCCCCTGGTGGCTGGTTGCAGTGTAGATCATAAACCCTCTCCTTCTTAATGTTAATAGATGGGACGATCTCAAATTTCAAATTTCCGTGTTAATTATTTTGGTAAGTTTTAGTTATTTGATGTGTCGACACCCTGACTCCACTCCTGCGTCACCACCGTGCGTGTCTGACTCCAAATCATGACGCAACATGGCAGCACCTGCATCCAGGATAATTTTGGGGTTATATTAAGTTATATTATATATGATTTTTTTGTAGAAAGGAAGTGCACACATGCTGTACATCTTTATTTAAAGTCTGAGATCCTGACAGGTTTGTTGTAGCTTCACAAGTCACAGTTAGTGTCCTGTTTAAACAAGTTCAAAGATTTTATTTGCATCCATTAAATTGTATTGTTGTTTCTGCTCCTTAAAGTAGTTGACAACGTTATGCATGAAACTCACTGAATCTCAATCAGGTTTATTGCCAAGCAGTTTTACACATATAAGGAATTTGCTGTGGTGTATTTGTACAAGTATAAATATTAAATATATAAATACTATAAGTACCAATGGAGGGTTGTGCAAAGTATTGTTATAAAGTAAAATTGAAGGAAAGGGAACAACGTTTTTTTTACTGTTTCCCATACAATCCCACAAACTCCTGCAGAATCAGATACGCCGCCATTATGGCTCTGATTTCCACACAAACACAGCGGAACAGCGACACTGCTCCGATCCAACATGGCGCCTTTCCCACCCTTTAAACAACCAACCAATCACCACCGTGGGTGTCACTTTCTAACCAATCAGAGTGCACCCGAGGGGCGGGACTCGCGCAGCTGGGTGGATCTTGTTTTGGGGTGTTGGAGGTTTCCTGGAGCTTCTGGAGCTGTCGCGGTGATTTCTTGCGTCTTTTCCCCGTCGATCGACACCGATTCCCCGCGCGCCCGCCGCAGCCATGCCCGGAATAGAGAAGCTGCCCATAGAGGAGACTCTGGAGGACAGCCCGCAGGTAACACACGCCTTTGCCCGGAGCCTCCAGCTAGCTAGCATGCTAACTAGGCTAGCTGTCTCTGTAGCCTCGGTGTTTGCCAACAACAACCAGCGGGGAGATGATGATAACGGGCCGGCGAACCAGAGCGGTGAGGCGGGCAGCTCTCATCCGACACGCCCGCGGTTCTAGGCGATGGAGTCAACGGGTCAAAGTGTCAAACATCAGCCCCGGGGTTTTGGTTAACACTGAAATGTGAACTAAATGACCAGGCTGCTACTTCCTTAGCCACCGAGCTAAATGCTTCTCAGCCAGGCGGAAGTGTCATCCAGCTGCTCTCTGTCACTCCGAGCCGGGGGGTGGGAAAGATGCTCAGGCACTGCAGCAGGTTCGGGACTCGACCTCAGATCAGGGGCTGGAGTCTGTGGAGCTGCAGCTGGAATACGAGTCAGTGCAGATGCTAAGTGATCCAGGTCGTGGTAGATAACAGATGACCTGATTCTAGCACTTAGGACAGGTGGATTAAAAGAGTGGGATCAGTTCAGTGGAGATGCAATGATCAGGTCACTCTCTCAGTTTGGTTCATGGTCAGATTATCATGAGTCTTCATTGCTTCCGCCAAAGAAGTGATGTCTTCCCTCGTCAGCAGGACTACGCAAATAATACTGAGCTGATTGGCACATTTTGGAGCAACCCAACATGGGCCAGGAAAGAACCATTTAAATGTTGTAGCGGATCCAGTTTTAAAGGTTCAGTGTGTAGACTTTTTTTGTGACATCTAGTGGTGAAGTGTTGCAGCTGAACACCCCTCACCTCATCCTCTCCTTCCTAACACGACAGAGAAGCTGTGGCAGCCTTCAGTTGTCATAAAAACTCAAAAGGTGTTTTGGTTGTCCAGTCTGGGCTGCTGTAGAAAACATGGCGGCCTCCGTAAAGAGGACCCGGTGTGACTATATGAAGTATTTAAATATAAACGGCCCATTCTAGGATGAAGAAATCCACAATTTGTATTATTTAGTTGAAACACACTAGCTGAAACATCACTAGGATTATTTCTATATTCAATTTCTGCAAACTTTCACCTGACTCTTCCACACTGGACCTTTTAAGG
The DNA here is from genome assembly GCF_949316205.1 of Platichthys flesus. Classification (NCBI taxonomy): domain Eukaryota; kingdom Metazoa; phylum Chordata; class Actinopteri; order Pleuronectiformes; family Pleuronectidae; genus Platichthys; species Platichthys flesus. Next base: position 26,217,306 of record NC_084946.1, read on the forward strand.
GGAAGAAGGATGAATATTTACATAATCACATTTTGGCTGTCAGATTAATGGAATGACTGTGAGTTAATCATTTGAGTGGTTTCCCATGAGATAGATAGATAGATAGATAGATAGATAGATAGATAGATAGATAGATAGATAGATAGATAGATAGAAGCAACATTTTGGTATAATTCGAAGAGTTGGACATCTACATAGACAGTCACTCACTGTAGTGAAGGGCTCGTCCAATCGGAAAGGTCTCTCAGATCACTGTCCAAAAGCTTTGCAGTTTACTACACTGATGCCAAACTCTCAGTTGTTTGCAAAAGTTTGGGCAAATCTTAAATTCAAAAGTATTGATTTCTGAACTCTTGCCAACAGACGTTTGGGCCCAACACTAAGTCATGGTTTTTAGTTACTGCCCTTTGTGTGGCGGTGGAATTATTCTCTCAGTGCCGACTTTTGCATTAAACAGTTTTTACCTCTCACAAAAAATGCAGTTGAGACACATGGGCTGCGGGGACAAGCAGCAGGTGTGGATCCAGGCTGGTTTGGTTGTTGGCAGTTACACGGGGGGGGGGGGGGGGTTTATGATTTAACACGGGCTTCATTTCCCCACTCTGTTGTGTGCTCTGTGTGCAGACCCGCTCTCTGCTGGGAGTGTTTGAGGAGGACACTGCAGCCGTCTCCAACTACTGTACACAGCTCTATCAGGCAATGCAGAGGATTTATGACGCGCAGGTACACACACTCACACAGACACACACACCGCACACACAACTAGAACACACAGCGACATGAATATGTGGCTGATTGAATTGTGTGTTTCCAGATGCTCAGCGCTGTGCCTGTTTATTATTCCAGAACGAGCTCAGTGCTGCCACACACCTGACCTCCAGGCTGCTGAAAGAGTACGACAAACAGGTGACCCGCTTTCTCCCAACATCCGCCTACCAGCTCCAACACAAGACCTGTATCAGGTCACTCTGTGTCAAATCAGCTTTCGCTCCGTCACGGATCTAAATGGAATTTGTCCTGCTGATTCGGTCACTTGACGGATTTATGGAACCGATATGTGACGTGTCTCAGATCCTAAATATGATATGACAGAGTTAGAATATTTTTGACAGGGGACTCAGACCTGTCATATATTCTATACCGAGTTCAGAGATAAATATAGTTTTCCATATAGTTTAAAAGCTTCTTTTCAGCTCCTTATCTATCTAAGTGGTTGGCTGTTTTTTTCCCGGTTCAGTTGGTTTCTCATGTGATCGAATCAGCTCGAACAAATTTCATTAATATCTGTGAGGGTGCAGCACAAAGTTATGTAATGTGATGATTTGACATGGAATGACCCTAATATTCAATATAAGACTAGACTGATTATGAGACTAGACGTGTTTCTGATATATAATTTTGAATAAAAAACACATTCTCATTATCTGTAAGCAACAGTCATTTCCTGGCTGAGACAGATGATTTAGTCGGCTCCTTCAGTAAAGACGTAACAAAAGAAATCCTTTCTCCACGGCAGCTCAACACATGACATGAGTTCCCAGTTTCATGTCTTCTGTGGTGGTGTTGTTGTGTGCAGCGTTTTCCTCTAGGGGGCGACGATGAGGTGATGAGCTCCACCCTGCAGCAGTTTGCAACAGTCATCGATGAGGTGAGAGAACACAAACACAGATTTGTGTCTCGCTTGACTTTGACATAGACTCTCTGCTGCAATAACCAGCTGTTTATCTGTTTATCTGATTCACAATTAGAAATGTCCATCTTCTCTGTCTGTCTCTTGCTAGTTGAGCTCCTGTCACGCTGTCTTGTCCACCCAACTCGCAGACGCCATGATGTTTCCCATCACTCAGTTCAAAGAAAGAGACCTGAAGGGTAGGACACACACACACACACACACATACAGGCAAAGTTCACTTATACTAGTATGTGTTTATTCTGTATGTGGTTAATTTACCAAGCAAAACCAACCCTTATACTTTAACTTCTTCTATAACTTATCTACGTTTTTATTGTGTCTTTCCAGAGATCCTCACTCTGAAAGAAGTCTTCCAGATATCCAGTGATGGTAAATCATCACTACTCTTTGTCAGGTTGTTTCGATTGATGCTTTTCTGATCCTCTTTTCTTTGACTGAAACAACTGTTTGATTTTGACCTCGTTTTTTTTTTTTGTCTTGAGCGATACTAACTTGTTTCTGCCGAGCTGGAAAAAAGGAAAGGTGAGGAAAATATGTTTCACCTTTCAAAATGAACGTTTGTCTGTTTCTGTGTGCAGATCATGACACAGCCAATAATCGATACAGCCGCCTGTCCAAGAAGAGGGACAATGACAAGGTAGTGGCATTAGTGGGTTTATTCTTCAGTACTTTAATACCACAGAAATATACTAAACAGCTAAGTCAATTAATTTATAATGTTTAAATCATCTGTATTTGATAACTGTGTAATTTTGTCACGAGGAAACTACAGATAAAGCTTTGGAATGAGTTCTGTTGTTGTGTTGAGCAGAAACAATTAAGACTCTAAACATTTAACTTCTTCATTATCCAGTTGTAAGAGTTCTGGAAAAGTTGTGTTCTTAAATTAACATTTCACAACACAGTCATCAATTTAGATATAATATCTGTGACCACACGATAATATCTCAGAATACGATATTATCTGAGGAAACTGAGCTGAGAGTGAAGTCTTGTTTGTTTTGAAGATGCGGGCCGAGGTCGTGGAGGACGTTTACACTTCCCGCAAGAAACAGCACCAGACCATGATGCACTACTTCTGCTCACTGAACACATTACAGTACAAGAAGAAAACGGCCCTGCTGGAGCCTCTGCTGGGCTACATGCAGGCCCAGGTACACACATACACACACACAAACACACACATAATCCTGAACTAGAAGAGCTGCCACTATAAGAACTCCTCATAGAAGGTTCTTTGCTGAATTAACAGTTTTCAAGACTTCTCCGTCTTTTTTACTGATCTATTGTTCAGCTTTGAACTTGCTGGACCTCGTTCTGACAGGTGAAGCTGTGACGAGCAGTCACTCACAAGTCGGTCAGAAACATTGCTGTGATGTTGTAGTTGTTGCAGTGAACTGGTTCATTTGGAATCAGTCATTTTTCTGTTTGTGGTGTTTTCTCTGTGCAGATCAGTTTCTTCAAGCTGGGGTCAGAAAATCTCACCCAGCAGTGGGAAGACTTCCTGGGAACCATAGGAACCAGCGTCCAGAAGTAAGAAGCCTCCACCGCACCGCTTCCTTCAAGAACTTTCTAAAATACAAAGTATTTATCAACATTAACTCGAGTTTTAAACATGTTATAACTGTGTGTGTGTGTGTGTGTGTGCGTAGTGTCCGTCGGGAGATGGAGGCGGAGGTGGGGCAGATGCAGCAGAGCATCCAACAGATAGAAACATCATGTGACACCCTGTATGCACCGTGTGACCCTGACCCCGCCCTCGCACCTGTCTGTCGCAACCTGACCAGGAAACAGGGCTACCTGTACATCCGCAAGTAAGACACACACACACACACACACACACACATAGAAAAAAACACTCATTGACACAGACTGTATATAAAGATGGACGACATAAACCATCTTGATCGACCCCTGGTGGCTGGCTGCAGTATAGGTCATAACCCCCACCTTCTCCATGTTAGCAGATGGGACATGGAACAAGCTAAAAAGTAAAAGTACATAACATTTAGACAGAAGGGGTTAATGTCATTTTGCTCGTTCTAATCAGACTGATGTTTAGTCAAAGTGTTTCTGGTTATAAACACACGGTTTAGTAGTTTTTATATGTTATGAGCTAGGACCCTGCTTGCTGCTGCTCTGCTGGTGAAATTACCAATAAGTTGTTGACACTTGTGAGTTTGTTGAAGTGTCCACTCTGTGTGTCCCTCAGTAAAACAGGTCTGGTGTCTTCATCCTGGGAGCGACAGTACTTCTTCACGCAGGGGGGTAACCTGATGCAGCAGGGCCGCGGAGAGGTGGCGGGGGGGCTGCTCACGGACCTGGACAACTGCTCCGTCATGGCAGTCGACAGCGACGACCGCCGCTTCTGCTTCCAGGTCACATCCTTCGATGGCAAGAAGTCAGAGCTCCTCCCGTTCTTTCCACTGTAACTCCCATCGGCTGCTCTCGCCTTTTTAAGTACTGACGCCACCTTTTCCCGCTTTGTGTCCCGTCAGAGTGGTGACGCTGCAGTCGGAGACCAGGAAGGACTGTGAGGAGGTAACTTGTTTGTCTGCCACGTGCTTGTGACGTCTGTCCGCTGCTCTGGTGATTTCTCACTCTGTCCATCTGCCGCTTCTCCCTCCAGTGGATCTCCACCATAAACAACATCTCCAAGAGGATCTACCTGAGTGAGAACGCAGAGGTCTGTGTCCGTCTTCCTTCTTTACTTCCTTCCCAGTCAAAGGTCACAGAGGAAAATTTTAGGTGTTCACATAGTTTTGGAACTGTCGTTATCTAATTGAATATCAATGGATCGATATGAAACAAGGGTAACGAGAAGCAGAAAACAAGATGCTTTCAAATTCTTTTCCTATTGGTTGATGCTGACTGTACTGTCTTCCCATTGGCAGGAGCTGGCAGCCAGAGTGAACCAATCAGCTATTGAGGCTGTGACGCCATCACCGTCCTTCCAGCAGAGACACGAGAGCATGAGACCCAGCAGGTAGTTTTGACACTGACCTCACAGCCTATCAGCTGCCAGGTCAAATGTCTGAACCCCTCTCTCTCTCCATCCCAGTAAAGGGCGCGTGGGCCGAGCGAGCAGTATCAGCTCGGTGGGGTCCGAGCCGTCGCCCGCTCTCTCCGTTCTCTCATTGGACGCGCTGGTTGCACCGGAAACACCCATCCAGTTTGACATCATCTCCCCCGTCAGCGAAGAAATCTCAGGGCAGAGCAAGACGGCGGCACAGTCCGGCAGGTGTGTGTGTTTGTGTGTGTGTGTGTGTGTGTGTGTGTGTGTTTGTGTACAACACTAAACAGGATCAATACAAAAAGAGATCTTCGCAAAAAATATACCAACATCACCCACTCTACCTGAGGAGATCCACGCACTAATACACTAAAAACATTGTCATTAGTGAGTCCTCCTCAAACTGCAGAGTGCAGCTAGAAAACTCTGTGTACATCCTTCCTGGTTTATCTGCAATGAAGTGTGTGCGTGTGTGTGTCTGTGTGTGTGTGTGTGTGTGTGTGTGTGTGTGTGTGTGTGTGTGTGTGTGTGTGTGTGTGTGTGTGTGTGTGTGTGTGTGTGTGTGTGTGTGTGTGTGTGTGTGTGTGTGTGTGTGTGTGTGTGTGTGTGTGTGTGTGTCCTTCAGAAGGAGTAATCCGTTCGGAGAGTCTGGAGACAGCACATCAGAAGAGAGTGAAGGTAACGTGTATCATTTTTACTTTCTATATCTTACAATTGTGATTATATTTAGTATTGTATTATATTTAAATTGTTCTTGTATGTGTGGTCTTTTGTGTGTGTGTGTGTGATTTTTTTCCTGGGACCGCGTCGTCCAGAGTCGATCCTCCACCAGCTCTTCATCGTCCGCTTCCTGGGCTCCATGGAGGTGAGGACGCCCGAGTCCCCAGACGTCATCTCTGAGACCATGAGACAGATCCTGGCCGCCAGAGCCATCCACAACATCTTCAGGATGACCGAGTCCCACCTGCTGGTGACCTGCGACTGCCTCAAGTAAGAACCACGCAGCGACTGTGTCGTGAGGGTGAAGACAAATCTGAACGTCATAGAAATGTTGTGTTGTGAGGACCAGTCCCACAGGAATCTGCTGTCGAGTGTTTCAGCCCCAGTAGCGCCCTCTACAGGCGGTAAATGTTCATTACAGCCACAATGTGAACGTGTTGGACAGAGCAGAAGAGTCTCTGATCACCGTTAGTGAAACAAAACTTCACACAGAATCTCATTAGAGTTATTCCTGGAAGATTAGTGTGTAGCTAAATCTTTAAAGTTTGTCCTGACATGAGGAAATACCACAGAGTCATGAAGTCACCCAAACATCATCGAGTCATAAATATTTAAAACTCAAAAACTACTCAACCGATTTGAATGAAATGTTGTGGAAGAGGTGGATCTAGGATTTATGTTTACCACTATAACATTGAGAGATAGAAGAATAAAAACAAATCAACAATATTTAGTGGACTGACATTTATGAGTGTGAGGAACTTGGTGCAGATTCAAATAAACATCTGGATCCAGTGGATTTCGTAAGGGGACTTTTGGGCCTTAGCTGCTCAACCTTTTTCTAAACAGTTTAGTATTTTAATCAAAGTATCTTATTTCTTTCAGGCTTATTGATCCTCAGACACAAATCACTCGACTCAGGGTAAGAGATCTTTCTACATTAGATCCTTGATTTCGTTTCAGTGTCTAATTGTTCATGATGCGTTCTATTTTTATCTTTCGCTGTCCACTTCTCTGGCCTCCCTCCTCCACCTCCTCCTCCTCCTCCTCCTCCTCCTCCTCCTCCTCCTCCTCCTCCTCCTCCTCCTCCTCCTCCTCTCTCCTGCTGCAGTTCCCTCTGTCCAGCGTGCTCCAGTGTTCGTCCCATCAGGACAACAAGAGGCTGTTTGGTTTGGTCTTGCAGCCGGCGAGTGAGCGCTGCGACAGCCGAGCCGTCGGCTACATTTTTGAGTCCAACAACGACGGAGAGAAGGTTGTCTCTCTCTCTCTCTCTCTCTCTCTCTCTCTCTCTCCATCCGTTTGTCTGACCCCCCCCCCTGTTGTGTCCGTCTGTCTGTCTGACCTGTCTGTTCTCTGTCATGTGTTGCAGATCTGTGACAGTGTCGGTCTGGCCAAGCAGATCGCCTTCCACTCCGAGATGGTGAGACTCATTAGAAACTCTGTTTATAGACTGTCTATAAAGATGGATGACATGGCAACTCCCCAAAAGTGAAGCCACAGTGTCTGTATCTAGGTCATAAATCCTGCCTCCTCCATTGTAATGGAAGATGGTTTCTGTCATGATGAGTTCTTATCACACTGATGTAAATCCAAGTTGCATCATTGGCAGAAGATGGCAGCGATTGTATCCATGATGTTCTGGCTTCACTTCTGGATCATGGAAGGAAGTAGAGACGTATCATCCATCTTGACGAACAGTCTATGAGCCCACTCCCTCACTTGGTGTGGATGTTATGATGATTCCTTCAGGTGTCGTTGTGGATGTGAATCATTTTCTTGGGGGGTGGGGTTTGTGCAGGACCGAAAGGCGGTGGAGAAGAGGAAGGAGCAGGACAAGGCCAAAGAGAAACAGCAGGAGGAACTCAGCAAACAGAGACAGATAGAGAAGGTGACCTCTGATCCTTTAACCCTAACCCCCCCATGTGTGGGCGACAGACAGACAGGGATTTTTCTAGATTTGATATCTAACTCAAGCGTTGTCTTTCCAGGATCTGGAGGAGCAGAGTCGTCTGATCGCCGCCTCGAGTCGTCCGGCCAACCCGCCCGCCGCTGACGGACAGTTTCTAGTGCTCAGCAACAGCCCGTCAGAGGACGGTGAGGCTGGGGACGAGGGGAAGAAGACGGGCGAGTCGGAGGCCTGATGATACGGAGGCATGTTTTACTTCCCTTGCAGGTCCCGGCTGGTTCTGTTGAAGCAGCCGCTCAGGAACCAGAGGAGGGGAACGCCACCCGCCCACCCCGGCTGCCTGGGACTGGAAAACATGTGCTCCCTCTAATGGACTCCCATATTCGTGATCGAGCCCATCACTCTGAAAATAGAGGACAAACTGAACACACCCTCACTATATGTGGAGGAGGAGGAAGAGCAGGAGAAGGAGCAGGAGGAGCAGGAGGAGCAGGAGGAGGTGGTGTAGGAGGAAGAGGAAGGGGGGAGTGGACGAAGAAACTCCTCGTAACAGACTCGTGTTTTATTATGTGTGTAAAAACGCTTTTATATCGGCTCCGCTCTCCAGAAAAAAACAAAAAATATAGATTAACCTGTAAGTTTCTGTTTTATATGATTATTTTATAAAGAAAAGAGCTAAAAATACTGACAGAGGATAAATAACCAGGATCTGACTCCGGAGAAAACGCAGGAGTTGAATTCAGACAGTGTCAGCTCTTGCTCAAGAGCACTTTGGCCACCTCGGCTCAGACATGTAATGTTCTAAAACAAGAAGTGGAGAGAGAGAAAGAAGGGTCTCTTATTTTGAAGAGTCCTTCCGGTTGAGAAGACATCCTGTGATCTTCATTCATTTCCCTCCAGGGTGAAAAATAACGTCTGAACGTCACCGCTAAATGGTCAAGTTAAAGTAGATTGAGCGGTTTAACCTACTTGTTGAGAGTTGGGTGAGTTTCCTTCTGTGTTGTAATAAATTCAATATTTATGGCTTTTCATCATCATCTTCAGCTGTAGGAAAATCTGATGGTTGTTACTATGAATGAGACTTTTAAATAGATGGTGGAACTCTTCTCCTTCTTCTCGACCCCTGGACGAGTCTCTTCCTGGTTTTCCCTAAATACGGATATTTATATAAACCCCAATCGTTTACTGTGGACCACCCAACTCAGTCAAGTGCTCATCGTTTCCTCAGATAAACTAAAAATGCATCTAGGTCAAAATTTTGTTAGAATTTGGTTGAAAAGATTATTTCTGACGGTTTGCCAAATAGATTTTCTCTCTTTAAAAATACCTAAAGTTTGGGCCCAACAGTTTCATTGGATTCATTCACTAAACTGAAGCACGTGTCCTTCATCCATCTCTTCCACCAAATAACCAGTCGTGAGTTTCTCCTGGCTTCACGATATCTACCTGTGCTTTCACACGTGTGTACCTGGGTCGTTGCTTTGGGGCCTGTTGCGCTTTCCATTGTCCCCCCCCCCCCCCCGAGTGGCTCTCAGCGACCCGAGTGAGCTGCAGAAGATGGAGCTTCAGTCCACAGGTCATTGACTTTTCCTCAGTCGGCTGTGGGGAAGTTAACAAGCTGAGGAAGTTTCTAAATCAGCCTAAAACAAAAGTTACTAATGAAGAGTTGATTTCTCGGTTGTCGTCTTGTGGGAGGAAGTTTCCTCGTGTTGGTGGAGCTGCACTTTAACAACAGACACAACACGACAGGATGGACGGTGTTGAACTGTAAATATGTGCTTGATGTTCCAGTGTCATGATTAATAAAAAGGCTTTTCAATGATAATTAAAACACTAACTCCACCCGTCTGAGTCCGTCTGCTGCTGTTTTCACATCAAATCAACCTCCTTGAGCTACACACCGACATTTAACAATTAACTAGAGGTTTGCTAGCTATGGTCTTTTTAATTTAGCCATGTAAACAATCTTTTCTTGTTATTTCAACAGATTATCAATCACAACAAGGATATTTAATTATATTATATATATTTTTTTAGACCTGTTAGCTGCTAACTCTTTTCTGGGCATTCCTGCCTCTGAAGTATTTTTAAAGGCAAAGTGGAATTTGAATCTTTTTACAAATTAGTTCAGCAAATTTGATAAAATATAAATAAAGGAAACTAGAAAAGTCGCCCCGGGAAAAAGTTCATGTTCACTTTGAAAAGTCATTTGAATTAAAATTAAACCAACAAACAAACTGGACATTATATAAACTTTAATAAAACAAATAAATTACATTTTTTATACTGTCTGATGTGGGAAAAAATTTAAATATACCATCGAGTCATAGAAACGTCTGGGCTGAAGAAACCAAACATCAGGGTAATGAATCAAGAGCTACAACAATAGTTTCCACGTTCGATTTGTTTGTGATGATGAAGTTGTTTGTGCAACAACAAATTACCTGCAGCAGGAAGGTGTCAATAAATAGGATTCTTCAGTTTCAACTTGTTGATCTGACACCTCGTTGTTATATTCATGTTAAAAGGACACGAGTGCAGATCAAACTGTTCATTTTGAGGAGGACGAGGTCACAGCGGTCCAATGTCTTTCTACTGAGCTGGACGTGAGAGGTGAGAGGTCCATTCCACTGGGATCAGTGGTGTTCCTCCTGGTTTCCCCCTCAGTTCACATCCTGGTGCGTTTGAGGACTCTGCAGCTTCACGTCAGCTCCTACTGTCTGAGGACCTGGGTGGAGAGCCAGTCCAGACCCTGGACCAGACCTGCACCACTGACGGCACAGGACGCCTGGACGACCCACTGCAGACACACAAAGAGATTAACACTCGCTGTATGTCAAGTTCAGATGAAACCTCCAGGACGTCTGGTCCACAGGTTGATCTGTCACTCACCGGCTGGGAGATCCCTGATAGGCTCAGGGCCGCGGTGATGTCACTGACGGACATGGCTCTGGGCAAATCCTGTTTGTTGGCTAAAACCAGCAGGGCCACGCCTCTTAGCTCATCCTCCTCCAACTGAGACACAGCAACATGGTGAATGAACAGGAAATCAATCAATCAATCAATCAATCAATCAATCAAACAATCAAAAGATGTTTGTGTTTGTGTGTGTGTGTGTGTGTGTGTGTGTGTGTGTGTGTGTGTGTGTGTGTGTGTGTGTGTGTGTGTGTGTTACCATCCTATGCAGCTCATCTGCAGCCTCTTTAATCCTCTCGGGGTCGTTGCTGTCGACCACATATATCAAACCCTGAGGACGACACACAGACATCACTGTGAGTGTTTGATGGAACAATGGACCAGCGGACCAGTGGACCAGTGGACCAGTGGACTAGTGGACCAGTGGACCAGTGGTGTAACCAACCTGTGTGTTAGTGTAGTAGTGTCTCCACAGAGGTCTGATGACAGTCTGACCACCAACATCCCAAACTGTAAAACTGACGTTCTTATACTCCACCGTCTCCACATTAAAACCTGCACACACACACACACACACACACACACACACACACACACACACACACACACACACACACACACACACACACACACACACACACACACACACACACACACACAACATTAACATGGATTTCCTTTAAAATATTCTTTTGCATAAGCACATTGTAACAGACTGACCAATAGTTGGGATGGTGGTAACGACCTCGGCCAACTTCAGTCTGTAGAGCAGAGTGGTTTTACCTGCTGCATCCAGACCCACTACACACACACACACACACACACACACACACACAGACAAATACAGACACACAAAATTAGAATCACTTAGTTTTTGAAGAGGTCAGACGTCCGTCACAGCTTGTCAGAGGGTGACGTCTCTGATTTCGACATTACGACTTTTAACTGAAGTAAAAAAATAAAATACTGTAACACAAATATACACAAGTACAAAATACAGGCCTGCATCTGTTACTTCCAAGTACTATTAATCAAACGTAGCAAGAGAATCAAACAAAGTTTTACTATCAAATATTATGTTATTGATTATCATTTCTGATGCATTTTACTCTTGTAGAAACTGTTAAAATATAAAATAATATAATGTAATATAATTCATACCACATCTTTTCAAGCTGTGTATCTATCGATTATTGGTATAACTTCATTACTGAATCATTAAACACGACAATTATTAGTTATTAGAAGCCATAACATAAATAAAACAACTTTCAGAAGTAGTTTGACACTTGATGAAGTTGAACATGAGAAAATCAGAAGAATATCAGTTTGATAAAGTTTTAAAGATCTCACCCATTAAAATCCTGACCGGTGTCCTGGAGGTGAACCTGGAGAAGATCTGAGAGAAGATGATGCCCATGATGCTTCAGGTCGAAAGTTCCTCCTCCACTCAATGGCTCTGTTTGTGTGTGAGTGTGTGTGTGTGTGTGTGAGAGAGAGAGAGCGAGAGAGAGAGGCTTTATAGAGCTGCTGCAGCAGGGTGTGTGTGTGTGTGTGTGTGTGTGTCAGATCGGTACACGGTGGCAGTGGAGACGCAGTTTGTGTTTACACCACAAACCGGATATCACTGCATTGACTCACACATGTTTCAAAATAAAGGCTCCAAATTCCAATTTCGCTTTATTCACGAGAGCACTTTGTTAGATAAACACTTGTAATAAAAGACAAGGTTCCTATATTTACATGTGCTTTAAGTAGTATATGCACTCAGACACAAATATATTATTTTACACAAAATTATCTTCAAAAGTTTGAAAAAGTGAAAGTTGAAAATTAATAATTGAAATAAAAAACGAGCAGGATTAAATAAGGCTCCATTTATTTCTTTACACTCAAATAAACATGGGCTTTGATTTGGACTAAAGTAAATTATCTTCATTTGACTCGACTCTGACGTTGATTTTATATTTGTAGTAATTGTCTTTATCTGCTCTTTGTTTTTATAATCAATACAAATCAAATCTATTATCACTACTTTTATTATAATCACTTGACTCAATATGTCTGATCGCTCAAATGCATTTTACCATATGAGTAATAATAATGATGCAATAATATGACACAGAAAGGAAAGGTGCAATTCTGTCGCCTACTTACGTACTTTTATTATACTTAAAGAATATTTTGTGACACATACATGAGTTATGAGTTCTTACAAACACAAGGATATTTTAATAGTGATTTACTGAATCCTGCAATGAATTGGGAGTATTGATAAATACTGTTAGTATGTCTTGATCAATCTGTCACCTTAAATAACTTGATAATAGTATTAATATTATATTATTATTATAAAAATGCCTTTTCATTCATGTCAATGGAGAAAAATCCACAAACTCAGATTATGATGATTTGATGATAAGTTGCCACCAGCGGAGAGCAGAAGCAGATGTTTCTGGATCAGAAATCAAATAAAGAATCAGCCCAGATAAAAAAAGTCCTTCTGGTAGAACATCACTTCTATCACTTCCTGTATAGATACTTTACTAAAAGAAGAAACTCAGATAAAATCAGGAAAGGCTTTTCGATAGAAGAAGGGATTTAGAAGAGGACACTTCCTCAGAGCTTCGAGGCCCTGACTCTAGACGTCTCCTTCATGTGACTGAGGTGATGCTCACTCTGCTCATGAATCCTGTTTCTCCAGGACCATCAAGTGACAAAGCGCCTCAGTGCTAGAGATCAGATGGAGCAAAGGAGAAGTTGTGTAATATTGTGGAGCCAGGAAATGAAGAGGAAGTGGTGTTGATGTGCAGATGAACAAACCTTTGGACTTTGACACAGAGAGACCGCTGCTTGGTCTGGTTTCCTGGTCAGCACCAGTTAATCCACCCGGCCGGTGGAGAACACTCGATCTCCAAAGAGGTTCTCAGGAATTTCAACAGAAAAAAGTTTGACAGCGTAAGTTGTTAGTTTGTGTTTTCTGTGGCTTCTGCACACGTCTGTTAAAAAAGAGAAGTTCACACACAGCCTCCTAAAGAGGATGTTAGAAAAACAGATATCGTGAATCCAAATAATATCATTTCTCTTATTCTTTGGATTTCTGGAAAATGTATTTCTAAATCTTATAATATAAAAGCTGTTGTAAAGCCTTCTTTACACCTTTGACTTATAATTTCATTCATTAATCTGTTGTATTTTAGTCTAACTACACTGGAGTCAAACTCTGTGCAGTTTTGGGAATGAGACATCACGTGGTGCTGTTCCTCTCCTCAGTGGTTTTCCTCCACGTACGAACAATTGTCAGTGCTGATTGCACAACTCCCCTTATGTCTCTCTCTGTCTCTGTCTCTCTCTCTCTCTCTCTCTCTCTCCCCATCTCAGAGAAGCAATTTGATTTACAAAACATTAAACTGTTGATAATTAAACTAAACAAATGTTTAAAGAACTCTATTTATGATGATTTATGATGATGGCTGTTTATTTATTGATTTGTTCTGTGCTTTGTGAAAATAAACGAAGGGCCTCTGTATTTGTTATTTATCTGAAATGGGCACCTGATACCGAACGTGAAGCAAACACCGAGATGTTGTAAAGAGGTGTTGTTCAAACGATGTCAACATACACAACACATGTTGTCTCCACAATCTGGACTCACACCAGAGGCTGGATCTCTTTTCTTTCCACAGAAACAAAAGTTGAAGTATCAACTTCTAAAGCAGGAAATAAGAGCGTAGAGAAGGGTGCAGCCTGTTCAGAGGGACAGTGACTCACAGACACACACAGACACACACAGACACAGATACACACACACTGCAGAGACCTTGCTGAGTGAGGAGAAGGATGAAGATGAAGATGAAGATGAAGCTGCTTTTTGTTCCTATTGTGATGGTTGTGATGTCAGTGCCGGGTGTGACAACATATTTTCAAACCACCTCGACTACATGGACCACAGGTGCACGTACGTATACACACACACAAACACACACACACACTCGGCACACACACACACACACACACACACACACACACACACACACACACACACACACACACACACACACACACACACACACACACACACACACACACACACACACACACACACACACACACACACACACTGATAGCATTGAAACTATACTTGACAAACCGGTTGATTCATTGTAGTAGAAGTACAAACCTTCAGTGTCTCACACCAAAACAAAGGTTTTGATACTATAAAAAAATATATTATATTACATTCCTTTAACATTTATTGCCATTGACAAAAATATAATATACATGAGAACTCTAATAATGTTACTGTGTATTCTAACACTTCTTATGATAGAATGTGCAGAAAAAGATATTTGATGTTTCTCTGTCTCCAGCTCATTCTGCAGTAAATTTGGATGGGAAGATGTTCACCTTATCTTCTAATGGAGGAGGAATCACCTTCTATCCCGCCTCCTACACCCCCCCCAACCCTAGGACTAAGACCACCACCACCACCGCCCCTAGGACCACCACCACCCCTAGGACCACCACCACCCCTAAGATCACCACCACCACACCTAAGACCACCACCACCACCGCCCCTAGGGCCACCACCACAACCCTTAAGACCACCACCACCACCACCCCTAAGACCACCACCACCACCACCCCTAAGACCACCACCACAACCACCCCTAAGACCACCACCACCACCCCTAAGACCACCACTACCACCACCCCTAGGACCACGCCGCTTTCAACTACAGGTGACTGACAAAGTACAAAACCAGTCTGAGTTGTCCATGTGGTATTTACTTAAAGGTGTAATATGAAACTTAAATCCATCAAAAAGATGATATATATATATATATATTATATGCTATATCTTGTTGAGTTGTGATGTACTTACCTTATTCCAGATGTTATTATTCCAAGTTTCAAACTCAAGGACATGTGTCTTTTTTATATTCTATGCCTCCAGAGACCCGTTGTTGCTTAGAATGACAGATTGTGCTTTTAACTTGAATTTGTAAATCAACACTTCCTCATTTACATCCTGCAGGTTTGTCTGTGTGTCTGCGTTACCTCACTGACTATTGGACAACAAGAGACCCCCCACTCCTCAAACTCTTCCCATCCAGCTCAGACCCTGTGACTCTGGGAACCAGCTCCGGTGTTTTCTACTCACTGAACTGGGGGTATTATTACACACAAACTTTCAAAACCAACGTTCAATTCTGGCCTGGAGGTTTTTCCCCGGACATATGGACCAGAGTCTGTGTCACTGTGGACAGTGCAAAGAATGTAGGGCAGGTGTTCAGTGGATCAAACATGAGCATCAGGAAGATACTGCCCCATCAGGTGAGACATGACCTCTGGGGGTCAAACTCTTTGTCTTCTTCGTGTCCGTCACTGTTTCTCATCCTGAGATATTTGTTTTCTTCGTCATCAACACACTCACTCGCTTGCGATGAATCCTGTGGAGGATCTGCTGCTGTGTATTAATCATCTTAAATCTTCATCACTGTCTCTAACATTATCTCCCTGCTGTGTGTGTGTGTGTGTGTGTGTGTGTGTGTGTGTGTGTGTGTGTGTGTTCAGCTTCCACAGGGACAAGAGCCTGTGATCTATGTTCCAGGATTTGATGGTCAGTTGACAGACGTCCAGATGTGGGATTATCCTCTAAACTACAGAGAAATCATCCAATACATGAGGCCCAGCACCTACAGGTAAGAACACGTGTGTGTGTGTGTGTGTGTGTGTGTCTCAGTTTATGATTGATTTATGACTGTTCAGGTTCTAATATATTGTGTTTGTGTCTCTAGGCCGTCCCGTGGCTCTGTCCTCACTTGGTCCGACATCAGCTACTCTCTCCGTGGAAACGCTCTGTTGGAGGACACGTACGAGACGCAGGAGCGACAGCCAATCAGCAAAAGGGGGAGGGGCCGTGGCCTGTGGGGAGAGAAGAAGAGCAGGATGGTTTTTAAAGTGGAGGAGAGTAAGAAAAGAGAGGGAGAGTTTCAGTAAAACATACAGAAGCAGATGGAGAGCAAGCTGCATCCTCTGTTCCTCATTTAATCATCCAATAACAACTCAGAATGAATCAATAATCATCCAATAATAACTCAGAATGAATCAATAATCAGCATTTATCAATATCAAAGGAGAATAATAAAATGTGGTCTGTCATCCTAATATTTTTTTCATTTGCAGTGTGGTTACCATGACCCCATCAACAAATAAAGGCTAATTTCCACACTAATTAAAGTATGCCTACATTTTTTTCCTTTTTCAATGAACCCATGTCTGGTCACATTAACATTTCTCAATAACTGTTATGTTCGTGTTTCGAAGGATGAGGATTAGTTTAAGTCCCAAAGTAGCTTTAAAGCAAGATGCCCTAAGCAACATCTATGTGCATCTTTGTGTTTTCTTACTCTAATCTTTTCTGCTTCTTTAATTACTCATATTTAACAACTGCTGCCACCTAGTGTATAAAACGTGCAGCAGCATCTGATCACAACAATAAGCAACAGGGAAATGTCTTCTTAAAAGATTCTCTGTGAAGGAATTTGATGGATAATATAAGATTTTATCCAGTGCAGTTATCCAAAGTCAGCAATTCTGCTCTGTGAGACAGGGTCCACCAGTTTAAGAACAAATTAATACTTACAATAAATAGTCGAGTACCGTTTGTGGCAATGGGTAGTTCAACTTATCTTTAGTGAAAGCACAATTAGTTTGATCACAAAACAAGAGAGAAACCAGTGTTTGTATTTATAAGAAGTAGAACACTTTTGAGGTACTCCTTAATGTATATTAAAACAGATTAACAAACAAACACAGCCAGTAATAACAGCTGACATGAGCAGTTATAATTTCTCAGTAAAAATTGCAACTGTGTGAGAACCGTTTCCAAAAAGATTCTACTCAAACTGATAACAGACAACGTAAATCAAAGTCAATTTGAAATAGATGTTTCTTTGTCATTAACATAACAGAATGTGTGAAAAACATGACTTTTGTAAAAAGCTCAATTTGTTTATAGGTCTAGCTTTTTTATAGAATCCCAGGGTTCAACAGATGCTCTGTAATGTGTCGTTAATACCACTATCAAATAAATGAAAAGCTTTTCAAAATAATTCAAGAAATTTGAAAGTAGTAACATGGAACAGCCCAACCTGTTCAGGCTTTTCAAACATCAACATTTTTCAATAACAACACTTCCAAAATAATTCAACTCTACCTCAGTGTAAAACCTTGGACACCTTAACACAACAAAATGCACAAAATACTTCCTGTTGACAACATCAGAAAGGTTTAGAGGATGAAGTATTTTGTACCACTTAACTTAAAGACTATCACATTGTCTACAAAACTGTACTGAGCTGTATATTAAGATGAAAAAAGTACACAACAGCAGTAACATTTTTTTCAAATTTGCACATTTGTTGTTTGGTGTAGTAGTCATCAAGAGCATGAACATACTGTTCATCAACCATTTGTTACAAACAGTTTAAGTGAGGTGATGACTGTCTTGATAAAATAGAAAATGCTAATCGTGAAAAACAAAACAAACCCTGAGCTCATAATACAGTGTTGTATATTCAGCTTAGAGATCTTTTGAGCTTAGTTATAAAACATAATGACATTTACATCTATGACGCCAGATGCTCAGACTTTTAAATACTATTCCAGATGTGTTCTGTTAGTTTCCTCTCTTCTCCGAACCTTCTCTGACCTGCTTATGGAATGGTAAAGGAAGGGATGTTCTTCAACAGGTCCTTAAATCTTAGGTACAACACATGCCAAATTTAGTCACGTTATCTCTAGTTTTTGGGTACCCCCCCCTCCCCCCCCCATAGGTTTATAAACAGGGGCTCGAACACAGCGACCTGGATCGTGCCTTTAGGGAGACAGGCTGCTGTCACTGTCGTTCACTCTCTGTTGTTACATGTGGTCAAAAGACGTAACAGAATTTGGCATCTAACGTGTAACCAAAAACTTTCCTTACCTGTGTTGACACCGCTGCACTTGAGATCATTGAGCACAGTTGCAGGTTCAGGCTGATGCAGCAGCCACCAGACTCCATGCAGATGAGCGCTTCAGGCAGGATGGAGCTGACGCCTTTTCCGGAGAAAACATAACTCAGAAAAAAAAAGAGCCTTTTTTTTTTTTTTTTATTCAGAAAAACAGAACTTATCTCAGAATATGCGACATTGAAAGTTTTTTCAAGTGAATACAAAAGGCTTCCGTACACACGAGAGGCTGGATCTCTGAAGTGTCAACACCTGAAGCAGGAAATAAGAGATAGAGAAGGGTGCAGCCTGTTCAGAGGGACAGTGACACACAGACAGACACACACAGACAGACACAGACATACACACACTGCAGTGCAGAGACCCTGCTGAGTGAGGAGGAGGATGAAGATGAAGATGAAGATGAAGCTGCCTTTTGTTTCTATTGTGATGGTTATGATGTCAGTGCCGGGTGTGACAACATTTATTCGAACCACCTCTACTACATGGACAACAGGTGCACGTACGTATACACACTAACACACACACACAGACACAAACACACACAGAGTCATGTCCCCATGAATTCAAAGGACATTATATAGACTTACATTAACTTCCTGGACAACATAACCATGATCATTTCATGTCTAACTATAACTGTCTCCTCACTCAGGAGGAAGTAAAAATGCACAAACACACACACACACACATACAAACACACACACATATACACAGATAACATTGAACCTTGACTCATTGTAATAAAAGTACAAACCTTCAGTGTCCCACACCCGCACAAAGGTTTTGATACTATAATATAATATATTATATTATATTCCTTTACCATCTATTGCCATTGACAAAAATATAATATACATGAGAACTCTAATAATGTTTCTGTGTTCTCTAACACTTCTTATGATAGAATGTGCAGAAAAAGATATTTGATGTTTCTTCCTCTTCATGTCTCCAGCTCGTCCTGTAGTAAATTTGAATGGGAAGATGTTCACCTTATCTTCTAATGGAGGAGGAATCACCTTCTATCCCGCCTCCTACAGCCCCCCCACCCCTAGGACTAAGACCACCACCACCACCAACCCTAGGACCACCACCACCACCCCTAGGACCACCACCACCCCTAAGACCACCACGACCACAACCACCCGTAGGACCACCACCACCCCTAGGACCACCACCCCCCCTAAGACCACCACCACCACCCCTAAGACCACCACCACCCCTAAGACCACCACCACCACCCCTAGGACCACCACCCAGTGGACCACCACCCCTAGGACCACGCCGCTTTCAACTACAGGTGACCGACAAAGTATAAAACCAGTCAGAGATGTCCATGTGGTATTTACTTAAAGGTGTAATATGAAACTTAAATCCATCAAAAAGATGATATATATATATATATATTATATGCTATATCTTGTTGAGTTGTGTTGTACTTACCTTATTCCAGATGTTATTATTCCAAGTTTCAAAATTAAGGACATGTGTCTTTTTTATATTCTATGCCTCCAGAGACCCGTTGTTACATAGAATGACAGATTGTGCTTTTAACTTGAATTTGTAAATCAACACTTCCTCATTTACATCCTGCAGGTTTGTCTGTGTGTCTGCGTTACCTCACTGACTATATGGAAACAAGAAACCCCCCACTCCTCAAACTCTTCCCATCCAGCTCAGACCCTGTGACTCTGAGAACCAGTTACAGTTCTCTCTACACACTGTCCTGGGGATATAAGACACCAACTTTCAGACCCAACATTCAATTCTGGCCTGGAGGTTTTCACCCGGACATATGGACCAGAGTCTGTGTCACCGTGGACAGTGCAAAGAATGTAGGGCAGGTGTTCAGTGGATCAAACATGAGCATCAGGAAGATACTGCCCCATCAGGTGAGACATGACCTCTGGGGGTCAAACTCTTTGTCTTCTTCGTGTCCGTCACTGTTTCTCATCCTGAGATATTTGTTTTCTTCGTCATCAACACACTCACTCGCTTGCGATGAATCCTGTGGAGGATCTGCTGCTGTGTATTAATCATCTTAAATCTTCATCACTGTCTCTAACATTATCTCCCTGCTGTGTGTGTGTGTGTGTGTGTTCAGCTTCCACAGGGAAACGATCCTGTGATCTATGTTCCAGGATTTGATGGTCAGTTGACAGACGTCCAGATGTGGGATTATCCTCTAAACTACAGAGAAATCATCCAATACATGAGGCCCAGCACCTACAGGTAAGAACACGTGTGTGTGTGTGTCTCAGTTTATGATTGATTTATGACTGTTCAGGTTCTAATATATTGTGTTTGTGTCTCTAGGCCGTCCCGTGGCTCTGTCCTCACTTGGTCCGACATCAGCTACTCTCTCGGTGGAAACGCTCTGTTGGAGGACACGTACGAGACGCAGGAGCAACAGCCAATCAGCAAAAGGGGGAGGGGCCGTGGCCTGAGGAGAGAGAAGAAGAGCAGGATGGTTTTTAAAGTGGAGGAGAGTAAGAAAAGAGAGGGAGGAGAGTTTCAGTGAAACATACAGAAGCAGATGGAGAGCAAGCTGCATCCTCTGTTCCTCATTTAATCATCCAATAACAACTCAGAATGAATCAATAATCATCCAATAATAACTCTGAATGAATCAATAATCATCCAATAATAACTCAGACTGAATCAATAATCATCATTTATCAATATCAAATCCAATGATTTGATACAATTATATTTACACAAACAGTACTGAATAGTCTCAGTAATACCCTGGATTCTATATATTCAGTTCATTAACACTAACACTTTGGATTTTTGTCACTTTTCCTGAAGTGAGGAACATATGGGACATATTTAGGGAACTGATATCTACTAGTACATGGGACATGTTTAGGGAACTGATATCTACGAGTATATGGGACATATTTAGGGAACTGATATCTACGAGTACATGGGACATATTTAGGGAACTGATATCTACTAGTACATGGGACATGTTTAGGGAACTGATATCTACGAGTTTATGGGACATATTTAGGGAACTGATATCTACTAGTACATGGGACATGTTTAGGGAACTGATATCTACGAGTTTATGGAACATATTTAGGGAACTGATATCTACTAGTACATGGGACATGTTTAGGGAACTGATATCTACGAGTATATGGGACATATTTAGGGAACTGATATCTACTAGTACATGGGACATGTTTAGGGAACTGATATCTACTAGTACATGGGACATGTTTAGGGAACTGATACCTACGAGTACATGGGACATATTTATGGAACTGATATCTACGAGTACATGGGACATATTTAGGGAACTGATATCTACGAGTACATGGGGCATATTTAGGGAACTGATATCTACGAGTACATGGGGCATATTTAGGGAACTGATATCAATGTGTGTGAAAGGTGCTGCAGCTAAATTGGATTCAAGGGAGCGACATCTTTGCGTTTGATTAATAAACATCAGCTGTGGGCATCATGTGAGCGTCAATAAAGATCAACCTCATCAACACGTCCTTCACGTCGTCATGTCTTTATTCAAGCTGTGGCATCGGGGCTTCAGTGAAGTGGTTGTGGCTTCAAACAGAAACAGTGTCATCAGATGTGTGTAGCTGTGTAAAAGCTTGTATCAGGCTACTTGCTGAACATCTTTTATTATGTTTCTGTAGTTCTACTGCTAAATGTAGTTTGATCCATATTGGATGCTTCCTCACGCTCCTTAACTTAACCTGTGGTTAAACTGTCCACGATCGATCCTTTCTGATAAGAGAGCATATAAGTGTTGGTCATTGACACCAATGAATAAAAGGACCTTATTGTCACTTATTAACAGCTGT
Source organism: Platichthys flesus (assembly GCF_949316205.1). NCBI lineage: Eukaryota > Metazoa > Chordata > Actinopteri > Pleuronectiformes > Pleuronectidae > Platichthys > Platichthys flesus. Next base: position 26,239,402 of record NC_084946.1, read on the forward strand.
GGACTTCAGCCGGAGGTTTTTTCGAGGGGAGTGAAACGATCGAATACATTCTCGTCGAGTCTGTTAGCAACAGATTCAAAATGTCAAAGTTTGTCAACAAATCAGAATTAAATAAACATATGAAGAAGTTCTCATTTATAACTCTGTATTTAGCAACACATCTGTTGTCATAGCAAAATAATTATGGTACATCCTCACATCAGGGCCAACATGTCACTTTACATTGTTATGTACAAAAGTCCTCTCCTCTACGGAGCATGACATCGAGGACAAACAGCCCTGCATGGAAAAGTTGATAAAAAGTTGTGTTATCGTTTCACAGATAGAAAAGTTACATGGTTTCCCAACATCCAGATGTCACAGGTTTTTCCAACCAGCTCATACTCTTGTCACTTTTCTTTACATTATCTGCTCGACAAAAAAACAAAAAAAAGAACCAAATATCAAACATGAGTTACATAGTGGCTTAAAAGAAAATGTCCCCCCAAACAAAACACCACCGCATGACGTAATCCATGACGAGGAGGGAGGTCAACTTTTCCACACGAGAGCTATTTTGAAACGCAGACGTCCACTTTCTCCACGTACAGACGTGTGCAGCCTCTTTCTACTATTTGAGAAATAAACTCTGCCATTAAGGCCTTTACACCGTGTGACCTGTGAAAGCGTTATTGCTGTCAATAGAATAAATCCTTTTGTTTTTTACTGTTAGGGGGAATATTCACATTTTGGCCCCTTCACTTCAAAATGTAAAAAAGGATTTAACCAGGTTATCTAAGACTCTATGTTAGTGTTAATAATAATAATTAAAAAAAAAAGCTTAATTGACCGAAAACACAAAAACTTCCCGTCAACCCAACAATCTTTTGAATTAATGTAAATTAAAGACTGGTTGTAGTTGAAGGGTTGGATTTTCTAGTGGTTTTATTAGAACTTAATATGTTTGTTGGGTTTATTTATTTACTCGACAGGAATCTAAATATAATCTGATTTAGTTTGTCAACGCATCTGTGTCGTTCCTTTGCTCAGGAAGAACTACACTCATGTCTGAAGGGAAGATATCCTGAGCGGTAAAGAGGTGAACTCTAGTGACTCCTCAGCAGAACCTATTTAATTCAGAGTGAGAATAAAGAATGAATGATAAGTTTTCTTTCAGACGCAGATTGAGACTCAGGCCTCGTTCAGACCTGGTGTCAACATCTGTCCTGGGAAACGATCACAGGTGGTGGAGGTGGAGAAAGAAAACGCTTTTCTTCAGAAACCCTTTGTCTCAGTCACAATTAACACTTCTCAAGTTTTGATAAATCCTCTATAGAGTTCATAACCACCTCAAACTTTTCATAATTCTGACTTGTGCCATAAGTCTGGTTTAATTCAACCTTTCTAACTTGAGTCTGGATTTTGTCCGACTTTAACTTAGTTGTTTTTTTAATCTTCATTCTTGGTAGAAACAGATTTTCAGCGTCCTGAAGACTTTCTTAAACTCGCACACAAAAAGAAGCCTTTTCCGACAGCAGTGACACAAACGTCAGAAATTAAATAGAATCAAAACCAAATCAAACTTTCTGAGACAGCGTCAACATGAATACAGGGAAGAGGATTTGCTCATTAGCACTTCAGATGAGAGACATGCACTGACGGTCGCTGGTGCCTAATGTTTGTGTGTTTGTTAGGATAACGTTTTAGTAAAATGTAATTATAAAGCACTGCTTGGCTCTGCTTGGTTCAGTTTGTTTGCATAAAAGTGTCAGAGTGTGTGTGTGTGTGAGTGTGAGTATGAGTGTGTGTGTGTTTGTGTGTGTGTGTGTGAAGTGAACACTGGTCCAGTCAGCGATGAAGTGCACTTCTTTTAAAAAACATATCTTTTTTTTAGAAATGGATTGAAAAAAACTCCAGAGTCAGTTCTGCCTGCAGCACTCCATCGTCAAGTTAAAAAAGTAAAAATTAAAAACGTCAACAGGTTAAAAACACTATGGGTCAAGGTCAGCGGGGGGGTCGTCTTCCTGCTTCCATGATGACAAATCCCGTGTCGGCTCAGATCCACTCAAGTTAATGTGTCACATTTGAAAAGAGCAAACACCCGATGAATTAGAAATGTGTCACTCGCTCTTTTCTTCACTTAATGTTTTCGTGATTTAAAAAACAAAAAAAATCCTCTTAATAAAACAGTAGCGGGGGGGGGGGGGGGGGTGGGGTGGGGGGTATAACTGAATTGAGTTGTATAAATTGGTAAAACAAAAATTCTATGTGCTTTCCATGTCGAACCCGAGCAGGGGGTCCTCAGTAAGAGTGCACGGGGGCCCATCTACCCGGGGCCACCAGGGAGGAGAATCGCTGTCCCCCCCCCCCCTCAAAGTGGCATTAGAGTTTCAGGCTGAGGGTCAAAGGTCAAGGAGTGGCCGGCTTGTGGAGAATGCCCTGCAGGTCCTCGGGTAAGGCCAGGATGACTGCGTCGATGTGGGCCTTCAGCTTGACCAGGGTCCCCGGGCGCACCGGGAGCTGCTCCCTCTCCGACTGATCCTGCAGCAGAGAGGCACGTTCAGCACTGTTTATGTGAATACAGTTTATTCAGGTTCCATTTAAGATCTTTTAAAGAACACACAGAAAACAACTTACAGCTAGGGTTAGATATCCTGGAAAAGTTAGTTACATTTTTAACTAACTAGACCCCCAGAAGCCCTGATTCATACCGTAGGAGGAGCATCAGCAGTACCAGTAGTGGTACAGGTGTTGGTAGCAGAGTTATTAGTCAGAGCAGTGTAAGTACCAGTCATCCCATAAGCAGTTAGTTTGTACTCACCAGTTTATCCTTCAGCTTCAGAACCAGATCAACCGTCTCCACCTCTGTGTGCTTCTGGACTCTCACCTGCAGATCCTTCAAAGAAAAGACGAGCGAGGGAGAGAGAGAGAGAGAGAGAGAGGTTGAGTTTTATTGCATCCGTCCTTCTTGGCTTTAAAGATAATGAACATGGATTCGGCTCGGCCAGTTGGATGGACTGGTTCGGTTTGCTCCACACAAACCTGCCTGACAGTTGATCCTTTGTATCTTCAGTGAGGTAAAGAAGCTCTGAGCGAATTTAAGGGCAAAAAATAACATACAATCTAAATGAAACGGTGATATGAGGTGAGTGGACATTATAAAGTGACGTCCTTCTACTCTGGAGAAACAAAAGATCCAACAGGTGGATCCTTCTCAGGCACAACTATCCGAGGAGTCATTGCCCCCTGGTGGCGATGCTAACAAGTTGCTAACAATGCAACGCTAAAGCCTGAAACATGCTTCTGCGTTTTCACGGGCCCGTAAGCGCAAGAGCCCTTCCGGGTCCCTTACGTGCTTATGTATCCCTCCTTAGGTGCTGACGGGTGTCGACCCCCTTTTCTAAAATTTACGGCAAAGTTCCGCAAGCTCACTCAGCCCGCAAGGCTGTGATTGGTCTGCTCTACATCCCTTCTGGAGCTGCATTTCCGGTTTCATGCCCCATAATACCGGCAGAAATCACGGAAGATTTAGAAGAACGAATATGGACCAAATAGAAGAGCACTTGGCAGAAGATATCCGATAGTATGATCACTTGTATAACCTGTCATTGACTGGCCGATTTGTCCGCCAGAAAAAGGCTACGAGGAGCCGCAGTGGCTATGTAAATAAACAATCGATGAAAAAGAAAGAAGGCGTCTCTAAGGTCGTCTCGACAAAAAGCATTACTCCGCCTAGTGTTCTGGCGCGGAATTACTTTGTAAGACGCGCAACGGTTGGGGAAGCATGAATGAAAACGAGTCTTGCGCCACAGCGGCGTGAAAAGACGCAGACGCAGTCGCAGAAGCATGTTTCAGGCTTAAGAGTGAGACGAGCTTGTGACGCAAATGGGAAATCCTCCGTAGACCACGTCCTCTGAGACCAGGCCCTGCCCTCCCTCCCTCCTCACCCCTCCTCCTCACCTCCTCACAAAGCGCCTCCAGGTGCAGCGCCTCCAGTTTCTGGGTCATCTCTCTCCTCCTGTTGCGGAACCAGCCGTCAAAGTTCGGAGACTTGAGGAAGTTTCTGCAACGCAAAACACACAGGAGTCCACGTGATGATCTGGAAACTGTGCGTTTCATTAATCATGTGACACAGTCAATATATAAAGAAGAATCCTTTTACAGTAGATCTAGAGACACACTTCCAGGAAAGTAAATGTTCCATAGATTATCAAAACTAGAGCCGGACAGATTTTTGGGGGGGCCAATAGTGATATCGATATTAGGGATTAAAAGTTCTGATAACAAACCCTCATGACAAAATCAGGCTCTAATTACAACTTGGTGTGTGTGTGTGGGGGTGTGTGTGTGTGAGAACCTGTAGAGTCCTATCCAGTCTCCTTTCAGTCTGGATGTGAGCTGAGGTCCAGCTTTCTCCAGTGTCTTCATGAAGTCCTGCTGGATGAACGGTCGGAGCTGAGGAGGACTCTTCCAGGGACTGATGGACTTCTGGAGAGGCATGAGACTGGCCACGTACCGCTCCTATCACACACACACACACACACGCACAACACACACACACATCATTACTTCAGCTCAAACCTGGCTGCTGCAGCACTGACAGAAAACACAATGAGGGGATCATAATTATAAGAAAAACCCGAAAACAAAACACAGTGTCGTAATGAATCAACACCTTCCTCCGAAACACAGAGAGATAAAAACAAGATTTAATTGTTGTTACCAGTGGAATGATGAAGCTCTGAGTCAGTTCTAGGAAGTAGCGTCGAAGAATTGCATTCTGGGCCGCTGAGGGTCTCTTTTGTTGAACGCCCTGAGAATCAAGAACAAAAAATGGTCGACACCTTCACGACTTCATCAGATGTCACCTCATCACAGATCCATCATGAGGGAATCAGTGTCAACAGATGAACACAAACATCAGTAGAGAAATGACTAGATATGTTTTTGGTAATTTAAATGTAGTCTCTTCATTTCATACACAATTACATCAGTAGTCCAACAGAGAGGAAATAATTATTTTTAAAGCAAAGTCATGTTCCACTTCTTCATATATCTGTGAGAAGTTAAGCCAAAAGATTTAACAAAAGCCACTTGGGCTGAAGAGCACGTCCTGTTTGATGAACGGGGAAACCCTGTGTTGGAAGTCGAGAGGAGACGTCGTCTTACCTTCTGAAGCTGTTTGATGATTTCTTCATCTTTGTTGAGATATGGCTTATACGCAGTGTACACACCTGCAAACACACAAACATCAGGAAACTAAAGCTGATCCATAGACTGTACATAACAATTACTGCCCTGCGGTTGTGTACAGGTTCACCGTGACCTTGGACCAACAAAACCCCCTCAGTTCGTACTCAAGTCAAACCGAAGACATTCCCTCAAAGGGTTCTTGACATATTGGATTCACAAAAATGGGAGGAACAGATTGACGGAGAACCCGAAGACATTATGGGGTGGTCTAGTGGCAGAAACTTGGACTATGGGCAGAGAAGGTCTCTGGTTCGACTCCACGGAGAGACAACAAAAGACGAACCTGGATTGATCTGTCCAAAAATCCAAGAGTCTCCCTACCCTGTCTAGTGCCCCTGAGCAAGGCACCTTACTCCCCTAAAATCTGCTCCCCGAGCGCCGTACATGGTTGCTCACTGCTCTGTGTGTCCTGCACCAGATGGGTTAAAAGCAGAGATTAAATTTCCCTACCTGCATGAGTGTGCCTTTGCATGTCTGTGCATGTGTTTGGGACTAATAAATGCATCTTAAGGTATATGGAGGTATGAATCCTGCATTCTCTCAAATGACCAGCAGAGGGCAACTCCACTGGTTTTGAAAGAAGTCAGATGATGACAAATTGACGCCGGTTTTATTAATAACGTCAGTAAACTTCTTCCTGTGGAGTTTATTGTCTCAATCTCTAGTTTCAAGTCTTTTTTCAATACAGCGATGATGCGAATGAACCAGGGCATGGATACAGTTTGATTGACAGCTGAGCAGGTGTGCTGTGAGTTCCAGTTCTTAGTCAGGCTCCACCCCCTGTTCCCTCAAATATGGTTCCTACTGCTTTCAAAAAACCAAGATGGCGCCAAACAAAATGCCAAATTCAGCTAGCAAACCAGTGGTTGACTCCACTGGTGGGTTTGACACTGGAGTTGCGCCCCCTGGTGGATAATCTGCTGCCTCACAAGAGTAAATGTGAGTTTGTGAGAGAGCCACTCGTCGGTCATGTGAAGTGCCACAAAGCTTTACCACATTATAACGACAAAGAGGAGAAGTTCGAAGCATTTACCAGGTTTAGAGTCCAGAGTTTTGAGGTTTTTCAGTTTCTTCACTTTCATCTGCTTGGCCATCTCACCTGAGGAGAACAGACAATGCCAGCGGCTGTCAGACGTGCGCTCAAGTCTGGACATTCTTCTGGAATGTTCTGGAGGGTTGCGTGCGAGAACGCAGATCTACCTGCTTGCTTCATGTCTCCGTTGCGGATGATGTGCGGCCAGTGCTGCAGCGTTTTAGCAAAAAAAGGATTGGTCACTCCTAGAATGACCGACGGCCTGTAGATGGAGAGAGAGAACACAGGTGACGCCCACAATCATCAGGTCAACACTGATAAATCGGACATTATATTTGTCTTCCTACAAATCTATTCATATAGTGCCTTGCTAAAGGGCAGCACGCTGGCCGCCGTGCTGGTTCATCTTTACTCACGGAGCCTGCGTCCGGGTGGTGTATTCTTTAAATTCACTGTCGTGGATGGTGAAGTACGGTCGGAAGTCGCTGCAGTAACGCAGGGGAGAGATACAGCTGCAGAGAGACACACACATCACACACATCAAAGTAAATGTTTGAAGCCTGATTGAGCAGCAGAGTTAAGCGCTTGTACTTTAAAATAGGAAAACACCATTTATGAAACAAATGGCAGATCAGACATATCTGCATGTATGTAACCAGTCAGTATCAATAGTTCACCAAGAAACTACAGAAACAGATTTTAAACACTGAATTTAAGATGTGAAACTAACTGGATCAGAGACACGACAGTTGCATTTCAAGTCATTTTAATTCGTCTCCAGAGTTTAAAAGACACAACCTCAGAATACGAATTGAAAAGCAGCTGCTGGCAGAGACCCGTGTCAATCAACTCACCTGACCAGTGCCAGGACAGTATCTGATGACTCTGCTGGCGACGGCGCCATCACGACCAGTGCCTCCCCCAACAACACCAACTCCCACAGCATCTGGATGTGGAAGAAGACCGGGGAGAAACACCTGGAGAGAGATTATGAAAATACATTATAAAAAACGTAACATGTTTAGAGCTTGTATATGGGACAACTTAGTTTCCTGCCAAAAGGGTTCGATAATGATCTCAGAGATGGTCTTTATTTTGTCCAATATATTAGTTCTGGGAGATATTCTCTAAGGCAACTGGTGTCCGGAGGTAAACAACCCTCCCAGTCCAGACTGTGCCTGCTACTGCTGCAGTGCTGACTTTGAACAGCAGGTGGGGACAGGACACGCATGTGAACTGTGAAGACCAACACTTGGACCTTCTCACCTGAAGAGGTCCACTTCATGGATGGTTGGGAGCACGATGGACACCAGACTGTCACTCTGAAAAAACAACACACTCCATCTCAGCTGCGATAATCACATGTTCAGTGTAAACTCACACACTTCAGTCACAAAATACACAAAGTTGGAAGAAACAACTTCTTCACTTAGAAGTGAAAAATGAGAAACAGTGAAAAAATCTTAAAGAAAATGTGTGTTTGTGCATTTGTGTGTGTGATCACCTGGGAGGACTGGACCAGCTGGGAGGTTCCTGGTTTGTCGTAACATGTCGGGATACGAACCTGCAGCAACACAAAGATCCGACACAGCCACAGTTCAGATGCTCATCACAAACCGGTTTAACACAGACCACTAAATATTCACCTGTTTGTTTCAATCAAAGATCGTACTGTAATCAACGTGCCACCGCCAGTGACCTCCGCCAAGGTGGTTGGGTCTACTTTCACCACGGTTTGTATTTCAGCAGGATTCCGTAAAAAAATAAACATTTTCCCAGGGAATAATTATGAATCAAAGATATCTGGAGCATCTTCAGAGGACTGATACCCGTGAGTGAGTGCAGCGTGATTGAAGTGAGGGCGACATTTGGGCCGTGATGTACAAACCATATGAAGTGTTGTGGAGTAATGTTTTGTGTCCCCTGTGCTTCACGAGCTGCTACAGATGAAGCTTACTGGTGTCCATCTATTGAGTGTGTGTGTGTGTGTGTGTGTGTACCTTGATGACCACTCCCATAATGGGCAGCGTTAGAATCCGTCCGGGATGGGGTGTAGGCCAGCGGTCTATGTCATTACAAGCTGTGGATCAAACACATGGAACATTATCAATCAGAATCAGAATCTGAACCCCCCCCCACCGAAAGCAGATAAGTAGAAATTGTGCATTGGACTGACCGGCCTCCAGACAGGGCTCCTGCTTCTCAAAGTATTCCGGAGCCATGATCTTTAACAGCGAGTGGAAGAAGGTCACATAGGGCAGCTTGCTGATCAGGACCAGGGACTGGTGGAGAGAAGTGGACAGATACAGAGATTACAACTCAATCAATCACCTGAGGTCAGTAAAGTGGAATATACCTGCTGTGACAACAACAGGGGGAAAGTGTGACGAGATGTTGTTACCCTCTGAACTAATAACGAACAACTAACTGACTGGTTTGACTGGTGGTTTTCAGGTTTTCTAATCCCATGCTGATGGATCTGAACTGCAGAGACTCCACAGATTGACACTGACCTTCTGGAAGTATCCTCTCTTCAGGGACTTGTCTCGCACCTGACGGAAATACACGTAGCCGTAGTAATGGCCCTGTTCCCTCTGCAACACACACACACACACACACACACAAACAAACACACACACAGACACACACACACAGCGTTTAAAATAACTGCATCATGTATGTCAGGTGTCAGCAATTAATTTAGATTGTGTCACAGTGTTATTTTCCAGCAGTGTTCTGTGAGCGGACAAACATTGTGTATTTTTTCTGTTGTTTACTCGACTGTAAATCTCAAGTATGACAGCTTGTGTGTATTTCCCGACCTTCAGACAAGGCGGTGCGTCCCGGTCTGTGGTTTCCAGGAAGCAGCTGAGTGATGACTTCCTGTTTGAACCCTGACGGAAGCGGAAGCAGAACTGGGTGTCCCCAAGGCAACCTGGAAACGCAGCAGAGACAAACACACTGTCAAACTTCACTACACAAAAGCAACACAACGAACGTTCCATATCAAATTCTAGTGATTTAATCGGCAATCTATAAATCGTTCCTTTATATTTATTAATTTCTACATTGTCCATGATCGACACCTCTGTAAAGTAAGTTGTAGAAAGATGGGTTTGACATTTTGACTCGATACAGATGCATTTCTCTTTCATGTCGAGTGGCTCGTCCTGATTTCATGAGAAACAGGAAGAGGAATAAAAGTGGAAGCAGGAAGTCGACGATGAGTCATCAACTGGCCTTTAACCTCCGGTGACCTCTGCGCATCCTCAAGCAGAAATGCCAGAGGAAAGTGAGAGGGAGACAAATATATAAATGGTTCTGAGCCAGGAATCCATTAGAGAATATATGTTGTCATCACATAAGAAATATGAACTGTTGTCATATTTTCCCAGACCTCCAGGTGTCTGATTGGTTGATCGAGTGCCTGAGAAGAGTTTCATGGATTACACCTTTGTTTTCATTTTGCATCTGCAGATTCCTACCTGCTCCAAAGAAGGCTATGCCCCCCCCCCCCCCCGGTCTGTGTATACAAGCATAACGTTATATAAATAGCAGCCCTATAGGCCCTGTGTCCTGATTCTGTCTCCACCCTGAGGGCAGCAGGTTTTTCATGTTTACCACCTGATAAGTCACAGTCAACAAAACGCAGCTGCAGGAAAACACACACACTAGATTCACATGCACAACTCCAGAGAGACGATTGAGGACGAGTGAGTGTACAAACCAGTCCGTGCGCCAATCTACCTTCAGACTAGTGTTACATTCATTAGAAGCATGCTAATTAATGCTTTGTCCTTTATATAGCAGCCGACGTCTCGCTGCTTCATCGAGCGAGGCGGTCAGGACAATGTTTTTAGAACTATTGCCATCAGACCTGGTAAGACAACATGTTGTATGGACTACTTCTTATCATATATATGAATATCTTATCACTATAAATGAAAAGCATTGGAGGCATGATACCCTGCGCCTAGACTGTATATTCCCCTATAAGGCAACGCTAACATTTAATGTTGAAATAAAGCAATTTCTTAATGACGGCATGATGATAATCAGCTCCCACAAACACCTGTAAGAATTCAGACGTCAAAGAAGAGTTCCAAAGGCTGAAACAGGAACTCACCTGAGTTTGAGTCGGGGAAGGAAAGGTAGCAGATACTTGTTTTCTGAAAGAAAGCAGCGACAAAATTAGTCCTTTTCATCCCCTCATCTCAGGTTGATGCACTCAACCTACAGATCTTGTAGGATTCAGTGAACGTAGTAAAGTCAAACCCAGTTTTGAACAAGTCAGTTTAACTCACCTCCTTCTCAGACAGTTTGGAATGATGAGGATAAATGACCTGGAACACAGAGGAACAGAGTTACCACACAACACCAGCTCATCAAGCCACAACATTCAGACTTCACATACATTTTCAGTGTCATGATTATATGTAATTTATGTCAAGTCATTTATTTATACAGAACCAAAACTGTCATGTTCTAGAAGTTCTAATGTTTGTTTATATTGTAAATAACAATATGAGCTAATGATAGAGTTTATAGCCGTTCACACACACATTCACACAGTGCATCTATGGGCACCACTTTGTCTATGAGGGGCAATTCAGGGTTTAGTATCTTGCCCAAGGACACTTCAGTATGCAGATGGGGAGGACGGAGATTGAACCGCCGACCTTCTGGTTAGAGGACGACCGCTCTACCCCCTCACTGAGGTGTCATAAAATGTCCCTTTTATAGTTCTTAATGTTTGATTGTATTTCTCACTTGTTTGTTCGATTCCCCTTTTGCTGCAGCAACACGTTGGCTTCCCCCACAGTGCGACTGATAGGAGAACACCTGATCTGGTAAGTGGATAAAGTGAAGCAGCTGGAACCTCCGAGAGTTTAAAGACAGCTCGTTGTGTGTCACCTTGTTAACCACAGGCAGTGTGTTATTAAGGAGGTTACCGCACAATGTCTGCATTCACACATCACGTGAGAACAACAGGTGTTTGTTTGTTTGTCATTGAAGAGGAAGTGCACCAGTTCAAATACCAAAGTTTAGGTCACATGGTCACTTTAACTGTCTCATATTTACTTTTTATGTCGTTATTTGATTTGTGGTCATGGATGAATCCAATGGAGAGAAAACTCACCAGTTCAAATCCCAAAGTTTAAGACCTCAGTGAGTTTAGTGTGTGTGTGTGTGTGTGTGTGTGTGTGTCTGGGTCAAATCAGTAAAGGTGATGTTGTGGCTGCTGTTAAAAGAATAACTCCAGGAATGGAAACACACACACACACCCAAACAAACACACTTCTTAAACAATGTCGTAGCATTCGTGTGTCTCCGTCTTTGTTTTCAGCCAAAGACTAAAACAACAACACACAGCTGCCTGAGACGTTCGTCCGGTGTCGTCCAGGAACTAGTCTGAGCCGAGGACAACCGCTAACTTGGACGTGTCCTCACCTCCACCGCCTGCCCCAGCTCCAGGTCGAAGCCCACCACGCAGATGCAGTGCAGCCAGGTGGAGAAGCGGTCCCACGGCAGGAGGAGCGTCTGCCCCGGCTCCTCGTCCCCTCCGGGCCCAGGGGGCAGCGTTATCTCCTCGGCCGGGGAGATGCCACTAGCGTCCTCCGGCTCCTCGACTTGCTCCCCCAGCTCCTCCGGGCCTTGCAAAGCCATGGCGCGGGCCCGACACGGACGTGCAGACGCTCCGGGTTAAGTGAACGATTTTACGGGTGATTGCGGTTCCTGTCCCCGCGGGAAACGACAGAAGAAGCGGACACAAGCTGCAGCCTCTCGGCTACAAGTTAGCATCGGGTTAGCATAGCAGAAGTAGCGTACCTACGTGCTGACGTCACGGGGATGAACGAGCGACGTCAGCGCGTAAGGTCGTCCCTGATGAGTCAGCCGAGTCTGAGTGAAGCTGGAGACAGAGAAGTGATGAATGAACAAAGCTAATACTCATGTACGTTAAAATTATGATATTTAATCAGATAAAAAGTTTTACTGTGAATATTAGGAACCTTTAAGTTTTGTATTTACTTTTAATTTCATTCCTACGGTTTACTAAATCATATATTTACTTTATTGTCATTATTATGATGTATTAAGTCACATATTTACCTTTAATGCGATTATTATGAACCATTAAGTCTCACATTTACTTCAACTATCATTACTATGATATATTGAATCATATATTTACTTTTACTGTCAATATTAGGAACCATTAAGTCTCATATTTACTTTTAATGTCATTATTATGATATATTAAGTCATATATTTACCTTCAATGCGATTATTATGAAACATTAGGTCTCACATTTACTTTAACTGTCATTACTATATATCCTAATGTCAATATTAGGATATATTAAGTCACATATTCACTTAAACTGTCATTTTTATGCTATAATTTTGTATCTGTATCTCATCTTTGAATTATCCCCATTTATAAAGTTATTTGGAATTTGTACTTAGTCCATTCTGCTGGATCTGTTTTCTCTCTCATCATCAACTTTGAGTAAAACTTTCAACACTAAATTAATTACTTTTTTTTAATTGCAGCCCAGCTCTTCGTCTGAGTCAGGAACAAGGCAGTAAATCAGCTTTATCTAAATCCATTAACAGGTCCATTACTGAGCAAGCAGATGGATGAAACAGAGTGGGGGTGCTCACAGACAGCAGGGGTTCACCCACTGTTTACCCAAGTTGTGACACAAATCCACCTTATTATAGATAAGCAGATAAAAAAGAAACACTGCTCACGTCCCCTGAGTGTAGAAATCCATCACATCTATTCATCAAATTTATACATGGAACACTTATAAAATTGTTTCAAAACTACTACTAAACTTATTCCATATATTAAATTCTCTTGTTTTCTTTTAATTATTTCTATTTTTGTTATGCTTTAATACCATGGTCTCAAAGAAAAAAATATTTAATTCGAGCTGAAATGATTACACATTACAGAACAAAGAGTAAATGTAAATAAAATAATTTATGCAGAAATCAACACATACTAAACAAATAAACATGGACACGATTCTAACCTCAGCTGGAGTTTGCCATTTGTCTTTGGAAAAGAAGATTCCCATTCTTTTGTAAGCAGCTTTAGAACTTTTCATCAGATTGACTTTAATGTAGTGAAACATTCACTACAAAATGATTAAATAAAAATGAAATCCAATGAAGTCAAATTTTCCATTTAACCCAATAAAGACTTGATACCTTTTATGCTGAACCAATAATAGTGAAATACAATCCAGGTGAACTGCAAAGTCAACTGCAGCATCTTATGGAATTACTGAAAAGTGTTAATTCGGTCAAACTGGGCTAAGAAGCTCAACACAGTATGATGTTGTTAAATCTTAAATAATAGTCAGATTGTTAGCGCGGTGACAGCTGGTCCCTGGTTGGATCTGTGCTAGGAATGAGCCGGGCTGCAGGGACTATCGGACCAGGAACTATATATAGGCCTGCTCACCATTATTGGCACCCCTTCATTTTTTGCAGAACCTGTCCAATATCTTCAGAAATAAATGGAAATGTACCAAATTGATATCATCAGGATCTTTTAATCGGAGGTCCAAAGTAATTTAACAAAAGAAATTAGTTTTTTCAACTTGCATATTGTAATTCAAAGAAGAATCTGAAAAAAACATCATGTGCAGCAATAACGGCATCATCTTTAATATTTGGTTGCACACCCTTTGGCAGTGATGACATCCTCCAAACATTTCTTGTAGCCATCTATAAGCTTCCTGCTCTTCTCTGGTATTTTCTCCGACTCTTCCTTTGCAATTTGTTCAAGCTCTTGAATGTCTGCAGGGTTCTTTTCCCCAATAGCAGATATCCGCTCACCCCAAAGATTTTCAATCGGATTGAGATCAGGACTCATTGCTGGCCATTTTAAACAGTCCATTTTTTCCTCTTCAACCATTCCTGCCCGCTTGTGGATGTGTGCTTTGGGTCTTTGTCTTGCTGGAAGACGTATGATCTTCAACTCAAACCAAGTTTTCTTACACTGGATCGGACATTTCGCGTTGGGATACCAAGGTCTTTGGAGATGGCCTTATACCCACGTTGGAGGTCTTGTGTATGCTAATCATAGCCCTTCGGACATCCTTGTCTTCACCACTTTGACAAATGAACAGGGAATAACAGGTGGCTTTTTAAAACACGGAAGTCATCATTCATTGGCTAATTCATGTCTCATGGGCACAGACAATTTATCACAGGTGATTCTCATTTGTGATTTACCACAGTCGAGTCATAATGTGTTTCCATACTGATTTGAAGGAAAGGGTGCCAATATCAGTGACACAGTAAGCTTTAAGTTGTTCTATCGCCCCCCCCCCCCATTGTTTATTGTTTTAAATAGTTTTTTATCATTTGCTCTTTTGTATCAAACACAAATTCGCTTTAGAAAAAAGTTGTTTCACTTGATTCATGTTTTTCAGGAGATATTCCTAATTATGTACTTAAACTTCTTGGGTGTCAATAATGGTGAGCAGGACTGCACCATGAATATGTCCACCTGACCTTCACCTGAACCCTTTTGAGTAAAACCATGTGACTTTGTGATCCTGATAGAAAACCTGACATATCATAAGACAGCACAGGCCTGGTGTGATTGATCCTGACAGTCTGAGTTCGTCCCTCAGTCCTTGTCTCGTCCTTCACTCTGGTATATTTGGATCAGGCTGATAATCAGTTTGATCCTGAAGTGAAGCCTGCTTCAACCTGCAAGCTTCTCATTCCTGCAGGACCACATGGGAAAAGCCCTGCACACGGCACATCGAGAGATCCACTTCAATTGTGGGAACAGTTTCTGAATGGGGGTGCTACAGAAACCATCTGAATCCTGAAACTTCCTTTTGTGTAAAAACAGTATCATGAGGTGCAGTTGTTGCCTCCGCCAAGGGGTTATGTTTTCACCCCTGTCCGCTTGTTTCAAAGTAAGATTACACAAAAACAGCAGCCATAGGGTATATTTACATATAATTGTAAACATATTTAGAGGACAACATATAAGCAAAAATGTTCAAACATGAACAAAATTTAAAAAAATGTTTAATCATGAATGATTTCAGGTGCAGCTCTGTTTTTTCCTCCCCTACTTTATTATTCTATTGTCTGGTGCAGCATTGATTTGGTCTCAGCTGTCAGTCCACTGGAACATGGGGGGGGGGGGTCTTTTTCTGGAGTCATAAGCAGAATATGATCTCCTCACACGTCACCCAACCCCACCCTGCTGTCCCAGTCCATAAAGCAAGTCACCTGCATACAAAATGAACTGATCTTTCATTCTGAGCTCAATGCACTGTGGGTTAAAGTCATGGTTTCAGTGGTGTATGAACAGTAATTTTAATTATTTATCCGTAGAGTCCAAATACCACGTTTTAATCTAAAACATTCCCTGTTTAGATCTATTGCTAAATGCATAGTTTACTGTGGAACTCAATTTGCTACAGGAAAAGACCCCCCCCCCCCCCCCCCCCCCCAGATAAGATCATTTGACTGACATACAATGAAAATAAACAGGGTAAAAGATATTAGGTTAAAATGTTGACTTATAAAATCAAAACTATGAGTCACAACTTTAAGAAGGCCTAGATGAGCTACTGCCCTAATTTCATCAGGAAACACCCTCAGGTGTTTTAGCTGAATCATTTCTGTTTGAAATTTGCACCATTGAACTACAATGACAACAACATCCATACAACTCCATCTTGTATTCTTGTCTTCTATAGATTTCATTTTATGCTTGTATGTTGTAAAGTTTGTTTTATTGATTGCGGTGTGTTATTAATTAAACGATCTTAGAATGGGTCGAATTATTCCATCATTAGAGAACTATCAGGCTGCAACTAAAGACTGTTTGAAGTATTTCTAATATCTCTCATACCTCTGCCAAGGAGATTATGTTTTGCTTGACAATGTGTATTGTGTGACATTTACAGACAATAATGTTATTTAATTATTTGTAATTTAGATTTATATTAAAAAATATAATAGTTTGTTTTAGCTAATATAATTGGAGGCCACTTGGTAACAATGTAGGAAGATGAGGAGATTATCCTAATTCAACTTTGTAGATGGAGGACAGCAACAGATCATTATCGATGTTTGCTTTGATTCACAGGTACTTTCTTTTCTTTAATAATGTATTGATTCCTTAGGGTATGAAATGTAAGGAAATAGTGGGAAAATGTCCTCATTAGTCCACGAAATGAAAACAATATTCAAATTGCCATTTTTCCCTGACCAAGGTCACAACCCTGAGGATGTTGACATGACATAAACTATCAAGATTCAAGAATTTGTATTGTTATTCCCGAAACATGAGGTAAATCAGAATTAACAAAACTAAGTACTGAGGTCCCGGTAAAAAGCAATGAAATAGAAACGCTAGAATCTAAACAATAAGCAGAAGCAGCAAATTAATACAATGAAATAAAAAGTATAGAATCACAAAAATTGAACTAAGATAAAAAAAGAAGCTATATATTATAATTTGGCTTTAGGTTTATAAAAGTGTAGGGGCTTTTTTTAACAATTTCAAGTTTCAAATGTGAAATATGCATCTGTCTGTGCAATTTCATTCACTGTCAATATCCTCACACTGCATACATATTAATGTTCCTTACACTTACTTGCTGCTGTAACACTGTGAATTCCCCCCTTGTTGAACTAATACAGGATTTCCTATCTTATAACATTTTGCACAGGGGCCCTCAGGGTGATTCTAACTTATGATTTATTTGTTTACCACTTTTATTATTATCATAACAACACAGTAGAACCGAAGCCCCCCCCCCCCCAGCTATAAAGTGTAGTGATGTAAGCAGCGAGTGGAAGTGAGCGGGGCCGTGAACGCACCACGCCTGTCTGCTGCTCTCTAGTTACACTATGGCGGCCCGGACTTGCGGAGGAGGACAACTTCTTTCAGAATCCTCCCAGAAAACTGTAGCAAGGCGACGGGTTTAATCCCGAACCGCCCCGGGACTGAGGTAGACGACGGCTCGACGTGTGGCTCGAACCAGGCTTTTTGTCCGCCCCCACCCCCCGTCCTGGATGCTTGTCGCGGCGGCTGTGATGCGTGAGGAGCCGCAGCGGAGAAACTCCCCTGATTTTTCCGCGTCTGCTTCTGCCCCCCGACTGTCAGTTAGCCGGCTAGCTGCGCGCTAACTCACCCGCTCCGCGCTAACGGTCGTAGTAGCCACACACCACGGGGCTATCGCGCGCGTTTCACCCGCCCGGGGAGACGGGGATGGCATTGCGCCTCCAGCCGGCCAGCGAACCGCTCGAGACGGGAGAGGAGAACGCGTTCGAGGACCCGGACGATAAGTTTGTCAGCAGTCATTAGCCTAGCATAGCCTAGCCTAGCTCGCCTAGTACACCGACAGGTAACCGTTGGCCGGCCGCTAGCGCTTCGCCTGTCCACTAGCGAGCTAGCCAATTAGCATTTCTGTGGAACCTGCTAATCCCCGGTTCATCCCGGCTCTGCACCACCTGATTCAGGCCGAGACTTAGCCAGTGTGTGTGTCCGTCGGTGAAGCGCTTATTGACACGCTACTGTTTAAAAACAAGTGGTTGTGTTGACTGTTGCAAGTCCTTTGCTAGGTGTGTGTGTGTGTGTGTGTGCTAGCGGTCTTCTAGGTGTTCTCTAGGAGGGAGTGGTAACCGTCGGGTAGCTAGCTAAGAGCCCCTGGATCCGGGTCATGCCAGGCTGTACACGAGGACCACTCCACGGATGACACTTCACTGACGTGTGCGAGCCGATCCCCGTGCGGCTCGTCGGGGTGTGAGAGCTCCTCGTTAGCCTGCTGCAAGACGAGACTCGACCCAGCTCGAAAGCGCGCCCTACTCTACCCCCCCTGCTACTGACAGACACCAGGGTTAGTTTACGGCACTGATTGGGCTTTGGAGTCGGTAGTGTCCATTAAGTGGTGGGAAGCTGCTGCTGCTGCTGTCTCTGGAGGGGGACCGCAGACCCGAGTCCGTGGCGGCCCCACCGGCTTCCGTCTCCTGCCCCAGTGCTGGAGGAGTTTGATGGACGTGGAAGGCTGTTGGCCAGACTGTCAGTGCTATACTCAGTCATGTATGTCTTGACACATGGCACCCTGGTCTGTACATAGTGCCTGCTGTCGGACTTAAGTGTCGTTATGTAGCTTTGGTGGACAGTGAGTGAAGGGAATGTCTTGTCTCTTTTATACCTGTTGGTCTGTTTTTTATTTTCACTTTTCCCAAACACACACGAGCGCCGTTGCAAACCGTGGGAAAGCAGTACAGCCCGGCCCGTGCACAGGGGACAATGTCTATTAGCGAGTGCCTGGAAGCTTAAAGGACTAACAGCTCTGCCTACACACAGAGCCACGTATATTGTAGATTATTCTTTGGGGATTGCAACACAAGCCTGCCACTCTGGATCAAGAAAACGGGTCCCTCGTGTCCGGTTGGAGTAACACTCTTAAGCCAAAGTCAATGCCTTCGGCGCTGGCCGTGTTCACCTGCCGACCCAACTCGCATCCATTCCAGGAGCGGCATGTGTACCTGGAGGAGCCCGTCAAGATCGGCAGGTCGGTGGCTCGGTGTCGACCGGCCCAGAACAATGCCACCTTCGACTGCAAGGTGCTGTCCAGGAATCATGCCCTGGTTTGGTTCGACCACAAAACCGGCAAGGTAAGAGGAGAGGATGACGACGAGCTGACTTTGAATACTGTTGTTTCCCCACAGGTTGGACTTTCAAGGTGAACCAGGTGGAAAGCTACACACAGTTTTACCACTAGAAATGTTTTGTCTTTCAATGAAAAGTCAGAATCCAGCACTCCAAGATTCTCCAATAGAAAATCCTTTATATCTGCTTCATGCACTAATCTCTAGAAATGATCCTGAGTGGCTGTGTGTGTGAACGTGTGTTACTTCCTGCCTCCTGCATGCTGCTCCACCCCTTACCTTACGCTCCTGTAGTGAACTCGTCTGACCAGAGAATCTTCCAGCTGCATTCATTTTGAAAGTCAAACTCTGAACAAAAGTCTGGACACCATTGTGTGGTCATTTTCTCAGGGAGTTGATGTCTGAAAGCAGCTTATGACGCCTCTCAGACTTCACAACAACCACCTGTTGACCACCAGGGCTGTCCCAAGCACAGACCTGCTCTTTTACACGATTACACCATGGAGCAAAACTTTCTCCTGAGTGTGATCTCTGGTCAGACCTGAACAGTTTCACTTAGTGTGTTCACAATATCCTCGTTTTTAAAGGAAAATTTCAATCTGTTGCTTTCTCTACATATATCCAACAGTACTGGGGGAAAGAAGCACGTAATCCCAGTTGAGCACAGGAAATGTGTCTAAAACTCGAGGGACCGTGTGTAGAAAGGCGCAGATGCTGTTCCTCAAGCTAGAAAAGCTGAGCTAGCGCAGAGGAAATAAAGTCGGGATCAGTTCTGGATTTATGTTGCACCTCGGCCAAAACATCTATCCTACATGGGCACAGTGTTCCAAAATCCTTTCCAATTAACAAGCAACACACAAATCATGTGACATCCAAGTACAAACACGAAACGTGTCACCGTAAACAGAAACGGTCAATATCTGTAGCTCTTCACAACTTGTTTAGGTTACGACCCCGGCCCTTGTTTTCTGTTTCCACTGTACTTTAACAACCTTAAAGGTTAGGATGCATGTCCTAATACATACGAGCAGTTCTACAACCAGCTTGTGTCTGTTAGGGGCATTTCCTTAAAAGATTAACTTAAATTTCACTGTTTGATATTCGTCTAACTTGACCTGTCATCTTCATTTGACTAATGACTTGAAGACAAAGAACACTTCTATTTTGTCATAGAATCATTTTCCAGACAGATGCATAGTTCTGTACTCGAGATGAAACATCATGATTATAGCGTTCAAACTTATAATGGATTAGAAATCTAAAAGTATTGACACATACACTGAAACATCTTTATTTTTACTATTTGTGTTATTATCTCTCCCACACACACTATACTCACACACCGGGACATAAGCAGCATCCACATGCACAGACAGCCAACATCTGACATGACTACAGACGAGTCTTGTATTAGAGTCAGTAGTGTTTCTCCTGCTGGAACATTTTTAAACAACCAAATAGAAGTTTGTCAGAGTATAATTGAAAAAATACTGTTGGTTGGTGACCTAACTACAGCTTGTGTTTGATGTGCCAAACTGGTAAACAACAGCACAACATCATGCTCTGTGCTGCGTCTGTACAGGAATAAAAGCTTCAGTTTAGATTATTGACCAGACATTGCCCCCCCATTCCAAAGTCCCCACATCATGCACTGAGCTAAAAGTTAACTCGCTTTGCATTCAACCTGTTGCCCCGGTCACAGCTACTTGCTTTTTGCGTGATCTGCAAAACCAGACATTCAACTGCACCTCAGACTTAGTCCTCGTAGATTGGCTGAAAAGTGTCTGCAGCACTGTCACCGCCTTCTACCACGTTCTCATCGATGCACAACACACCCACCTCTTGAGCTTGGCAGAATTTATCATCACAAAATAATTGAGAACCGGAAAGAATGAGGTAACGTTTCATACCAAATCAGGATTTAAACAAAATACAGAGCATGTTTCCATTGACTTAATTCCTGACTGGGAAATCAAACTGTTATTTAATTAAATAGATCTAAATGCTGAAGAAGGCACATCAGGCTGTAGCATCTGACTGTAGTTTCACTGTAGAACAGGTTGAACAGGCTTAGACAGCCGCACACTAGCCCGCTGTGTGGTATGCAGTGTGTGTGTCTGTGCATGTGTGAGGTCACAGCATAAGCTATTTATAATGACATCATTGGCGTCATCCTTTCCTCTCTTCAGGGATAAATGGACACACACGTGGCTTGACCAACATGCACACACCAACACACATTTATTGGCACTTATGATCCACCAGTGTTTTGAACTGGATTAAAGAGGATCAACGATTGCTATTTTTGATGGCTGTGCTGGTTCTTCTTTGAACTGATTAGCTTAGTCAGTGTACTCTCAGTTGAACGACTCCGGTCACTGACTGGCTCTGAATGTGTGTCAGTGGTGAATGATTCACAATAGGCACTGTATGCTCCTTCACTCAGTTTAGTTAAGCCTCTTCTAACGTGCACATTTCACTGTCAAATTGTTGTGAATTTAAAGCCACATAGATTATGGTCACGATTTGTGTTCAGAGTTAAAAAATTGGAATACAGGGCAAGTCCATACAAATACATACACTGCATTTAAACTACAACTCTAAACAGGAGTCATTCTGACACACACACACACACAATTCAAACACAAAGACCTGTGTTGCCTAACCAATACCTCAGGAGTTCCTCTTGCAGTACGATTTGCATCACGTGAGTCTGCAGTTTGAATTTGGTCTAAACCAACCAACAGTTTCACTCTGCGCAGGTATAGTTGTGAAAAAGGACTTTCCTCTAAGTTTGTCACTGTGCTGCTGAGAGGAATTACCCCCAACCCCAAGTAACAAAAAGTAGAACAATATCAGATTGAATTGTAAACTGCACATGACACTGCATTTCTGATGGCGTTGATGCTTAAAAGGTTGAAACTTATCACCTCCATCTTGACAGAAAAGGGCGCACTGGAGTGCAACAGGTGGGATTCTTCCCGTCCTGTGATTGATGAACCAATCAGTCGGCTCAGTGATCCAGCAGATTGCTCGGTTATTGATGGTATTCTGTACAACAGAGCACGCTATGGTTCTGCTGTGAGACTGTGAGAGAATTCAGAGACTCCTCACTATTTCGTTCAGAGCGACCGACCGCACAATCAGGTTCTGCACTGTAGCCTTCTGATGTCATGACCTCCTGCTGGGACCTCTGCGTTGAGACTGAATCCTCTGAACGAAGGATGAGCTAATTGACATGAGCCCAGCTGGCGGGATGGATATCTGAAGGGCTCTGTTCCTATTTAAGCGGCAGCCATCTTCACAGGATGATCAGATCAGATCAGATCAGATCAGACAACTAGTTTCTCTGACAGTCAAATGAGAAGTCAGTGCTGTGTCATCTACGGTTGTGTACTCCTTCCTTCCTCTGTAACTTTGTAAAGATGGAAATACGATTAGTGATACATGGTCTTTAGAATGGGTTTAAGTAGAGGAGACGTCATCACTGGATTGTTTCCATTTATAGTTCTTTGTGTTTATCATCACTGCTACAGCAGCAGTATGTCAAGCGCAGCTAAAGTTTGTTTACATTCCTTGATAACAAGACAAAACTACAGTTCTTTTATGGTATGGACCACAGCCTGTATATAAAGACAGTGAAACCAAAGCAGCCTCCATGTCATTAACCCGCCTCCTCCATGTAGGTGGATGGGACAAGGAAGTTCTTATCATACTGATGTATGTTCAAGATTGGTTTTAATAAGTTTTTTGATATTATGAAAATGGTGTGAAACTGTCTGATTGGTCAAGTGTGCGTATCGGTGGGACCTCAGGTTTGCAGCTCCTGTCCTGGATCTGAACAGCACAGTCTCTGAATTGAAATTAGTAAAATGGCAGCGTTTTTATCGAGGATACTTTGGCTTTATTTCTGGATCATGGGAGGAAGTGGAGATGCGTCAACATTTCTACACAGTCACTGGCACAGACCATCTGTAACCCTGACAAAGTTATAAACTTGTTACAACTTTTGGAGTGAAAAATTCTCCCTGTACATTTAAAATGCTATCTAAGAATCGTCCTTGGACTCGAGACAGGGCAGTTATGTGACTAAACCAAGCAGCCTGTCAGTACGCCACTCAGAAACCTCTTAACGGCCTGTCAGTCACTTGGTCATGTGCTCAGGCAGATACGCAGCAGATTAGAGCAGATTTAGGTCTCGGTAATACAGCTGTATCACTTGGATTTATCCAGTCATTCATTCATCCCCTGAGTGTTTACACAGTTGACGGATCAGACCAGGTTTATCCTTCCAGCATACATAGTTGTAACATGTGAGAACTATGTGACTCCAAACACGCAGCTCTGACACTGAACATGAAGAAGTCAGAAGAATTATTCAAATTTTGCTGATTTAATTTAAATTGCTAGTTGAAGGGTGAAATGTCCTACTTGTTATTTTGGTACCGCGTTAGCTAGTGTACATACTGCTGCATCAGTGCTGCTGTGTTACAATGTAGGAGCTAAATTTGTCTCCCTCTCTTTTCACTGCTGGCGACCATGCACTCTGCTGTATACCTCCATGCAATGCAGTACTTCACATCACATTTGCAGCATCATGTTTGGTTTGCGCTCTGTGCAGGAATTAGAATTGAGAAGTGAAAAGAATGCCGGGGAAACCCAGAGTGTAATCGTAGTTTGAAAGAATGTTTTACACGCTTTATCAATTTGAAACCTCGTGGCTGAAACGGGCATAAATACCAGTCTGCAAGTAGAAGCCTGTACTGGGCTTCACTAAGGGATTATCCCTCTTTCCAGATAAGTTAAAATTTGGGAAAATTATAATTTTTTCACGACATACTTTTTATGTTTCCACAATTATTCTTATACTTTGTTTATCTCTGACTGTTGTGGATTTCAAACTTGTATAAATCTGAAAAAAACGACTTGACAATAAAGCTGCTGCTCGCCCATTCTGAACTTTTCTAGATAATCTAACCATCGCAGAAGAAGTTTTTTCTTACTGTGTTGAGTTTGTACGTTCTCACCGTGTCTTTGTGGGTTTTCTCAGGGTTCTTCTGCTTCCTCCTCAGTATAGATAATGGATGGATGGACGGTCATTTCATACTCAGTGAGCCAGGTTGGATGAGACAGTACACAGGCCTCTGTCTGGCTCATCCCAAATGTCACTTCCTAAACAGTGCATAGTAGATGACGTCCAATTGTTTGATGGTTTAAATGCAAACCTCCCATGTTCTCCTGCATACATGTTCAGGGCATGCTTCCGTCTAAGCATCCTCTCCAACGTATGCAGCAGGTCCTTGAATCATGAAGTTTTCTTGAATGTCCTTCAGATGCAGTTTTGCAGACTAGTCTTCAACTTACTGATGATGACCCCAGAATACTAATGTCCTCGTTTATCATAAGCTGCAGTGTTAGCAGGTGCATGACAACTTCAGGCTCAAAACATTGAACTTACAGCTTCTCTGCGGCATCCACACAAGAGAGAAGCTACATTCAGGGAGCCAGTGAGTTAGTCACTTAGCCCGGGCTCTGTTTTAATACAGCATCATTCATCAGCCTTTAGTTGGTTTGTGTTTAGGACGAACAGAGAGCTACTCAGTCAGTCAGTCATCCAGACAGCCGGGGGGGGGGAGGGAGCAGAGCTGACAGCAGAGCAGAGCTTCTGTCTTGTATCACTATTCCATGGCATCGTTACACAGGCCAACAAAGCCCAGGAACGCTGGTCCACAGACAGTCCACAGCTCTTCTTTATGTCTGTGTGTGAAGGATAAGACACTGTTGGTAAATCGCCGCAATCTAAGTAGTTGATAGGAAACACTGGTGATGGTAATACTGCAGGAAGACATCAGCATGGAGTGGTGCAGGTGAACGAGCAGAATAACCTGAAGTTGAAGCACCAGTAGGTTCTGGTGAAACAAGTCATCCTCAACCCTTCTTTAAACAGGAGTGCTGCTGCCTTTTGTCTGTTGTTGACCTGCCTGCTTGTCCACATTCTGTCCGTCCTCTCACTGCGCATGACCAGAGTCTTCAGCCGGAGAGTCGTACGCCGCTGAACCGGTGACGATGGAGAGGAGTTAGCAAGGGAAGCACAGAAAAGTCGTCTTCCAGCAGTTGTGGAAGACTAAATTTGTTTTTGGGGTCGTAGCTTCGAGGAGAGGGCCAATCGGAGGGGGTGGGGTGTATTAGTTGAATCTTTTCAAGACTGCTCTTGCTGGCTATTCTAGGATTACCAACCATAGCTTTAATGAGATGCCTTTATTGAGAATGGGGGGGAATTGATTAGCTGTTTTCATGACTGCTTTTTAAATAATGTAAATTTATAATGTCAGAACATTTTCCAAAATGTCCAGCAGTTTGAAAAGATTGTCTGAATGGCTATAGATGTCTTGTTTGTCCGTCCAGTAATCCAAAACCGAAAGATTACAAAGCTGGCAATCAAAATCCTCACATTAGAGAAGTAGTTTTCATTTTTTGCTTTATTTGTTCCCTAAATGATTGGTAAATTATTATATAGGCCACTAAAAATAGCCTGCGAAAATCTGTATCCGAAATGCGCATTCACCAGCACACAACCTTTCAAGGAAACACACACACACACTGTGCCGCAGCAATATTCTCACATGCAGACTCATAAAACCCTCTGTCTGTTTGCCAGTGGTAGCAAACCGCCTGTTTTGGAACCGGTGGCAGGAGTCCAGCCCTCAGTCAGCTGGCTCTCTGCTCCGACACACTCCAGGATCAACAATCTGCGCTGTGCTCTCTCCATCTACAGCCTCTTTCAGACTCGCATCACAACCTGTACGTTCGCTGCCAGGTTTTCGTTTCCCCTGTTAGAAAGCACTGCGAGGTATCACTGAGTAAAAGAATTGCACGGAGCAGGAGAGAGCGAGACGGTTTAATGGAAACCAACGGTGAACAAATTCTGTCACTGGCGTGTTGCACTACGCCGTATTTCAACACGTACATTAGACATAACTTCATGCTCGGGCTGGTGGTGTGTGGAAGTTGCAAAATGTCATGTGAGCACTGCAGCACCGTCCAAAATGGTTCCACTACGTTTGAGCTAAACATGCTGTCCTTTCTTTACTCCAGAGTTTTCTCCACCGCTCTTCTACAGCTGCTGGGCCCTCAAGCATTTTGCTGCAAATGCGAGTTCGATTTGTGGATCTGAAAAATTGCTCGGGTGGATTTGTTAAGCGCCAACGCTAAATATCATCAGTGAAAAGCAGTATACACAAAATGTTCTGGCCTAAAATAAGCTCATCTGTTGTCTGGCCTGTGTGTTGTCTGCAAGCTGGTGTCGGTTGGGCCAAAAATTCTGTGTGAGGCAGAAGCTCCACTCTGTCATCACTGTGCACTCGGGACGGGCTGAGTTTCCTCCTCCTCTTCACACAGATCAGCTCTGACTGAGTTTGATCCTATTCCTGTCTGAGTCTTTCCCCTGAATTTCCGCTTTCCCACAGTTAATCTCATTCATGTCATACCACTAATTATGCAGTTGATAGTTTTGAACCTTCAGTACTTGTATGAACTAGCTCATGAAAAACAAGCTGTTATTTCAATACCAATACAAAGTGATTAAATACAACGATATTCTCCTCAGAAGCCCCACAGTTGCCATTCAGCGGTACGCACATTTAATGTCCACCAAATGAATGCCTGTCATAAAATCTTATGGGCTGCTCCATCCTGATTCTCTACCACGAGCTAAAAGCTAAACAAGCTGTGGGTTGTGTATATACCACACAACTCCCCTTAATGGTACTGGTGTAGTGACAGATCAGCAATGGTCAGAGAGGCGGGGCTTCACCCACAGAGGAAGGTTTACTACTTTTCTGGTGGTAAAACAGTGATAGTTAAAGGAAGCTTGTTAGAGACAGTCAATGGAACAGTGTGTGTTTGAACACATTATATTATTTCAACAGTGGAGTCGGATCGAAAGCTGTTATTAATTCATGGTCCTTGTTAATGAAACACATTTATCATACCAGTCATGACCATGGCCAATTCATACATTAACAGAGTACCGTGAAAGTCTCCCGCCTCGCTCCAGTCCTGTGGTGTGACCAGTTCTCTGACATCCAGCTCCACAAAGGAGCCTTTCATATTTGTGCAGCCGTTAATTATTAATACAAATTTCATGGCTGCTTCTTTGTTTATCCTTTAACTTTCCGCTTTATCTCCGGGGCTAAGACTTCATATTGACACTTTCCCAACAGTTTCTTGTTTCTAATGCACCCCACACAATATAAAGTAGAACCTAAAACCTGATCTCCTGTCGTTGCTTCCATTTTGCTGCTGTGCTTTTTTCATTTCCTGCTATTTGTGATATTTACGAATCATCATAAAAATAAGCTTTTCACCAGCTTCAAACTTAACAAAATGTCTATTAAACTAAATTTAGTTGGTGTCTATAACCTTGTCACTTATGTTTGTAATTTATTCATCATTATGAGGTTTTTTTAGACAGATTATGCAAAAATAATTTCATCTAATTTTACCCTAATCCAGTAGTCCTCTTTTCCTATTTAAATGTTTCATGTGCAGGTGGAAGCCCAGAGGCCCTGAGTTTATCGGTCAGCTGACGACTGCTGTGTTTTTTAACACATCTGCGTGCGTGCGTGTGCGTGTGTGTTGTCCAACAAAACTGGTGTCATGTGTTGACCTGCTGACTGGTTAAGTGGTTGTCGTGCCTGTTGCCTGCCCACTGATGGTTTGCACTGCTTTTGCAGGAAAATGGCAAATTAAAATCCAAACACAATTACACGGCATTCATTTTAGATACTAATGAGGGAGAGAGACAGAGGGTGGAGGGATAAAGGGAAGCAGTGTTTCCCTGAGAAATGTGCAGTTCGTGGGTGAAAGCGGAGCTGGAATGCTGGTGGTGCTGAATGTCAGTCGAGTTGTAGACTGGTTTGAAATGTGGTGCGTTTGCGTGATATTATTTGCACCGGAAAAACCACGACGAGTGGAAGTCCAGATCCAGATGTGTCGCAGGAAACAGGCACGTCATGGATTTGAAATGAGTCGGGCAAAACTCTCTGTCAGACTGGTTCATGTCACAGAGGACGCTGTAACACTGGTGAGTCCTCGGCTGAGGCTGAGCACTTCAGCCTCTCAAGTGATCAAACATGACAAAGTTAAGAACATGTTGGGACTTGTGAGTGTAACATTTGACAAGTTCACTTGAAAAGATACTATTTGAAGTTGATTGTGAAATTATTTAAATTGGTTTCAAAATGATAACGTCAGTTGACATTCTGACTTGAGGTGGCGTCCATGTGGATTCTCCTTGCCAGGAACAAATTCTTTCAGTATTCCAACACCATGTGAAAGCAGAAAGAGACCAAATATATAAAAAACATGAATTAAACAATTAATAACTGAGTCTGGGTATTTTAGTAACTTTTAACTGGTCCAACATTGAACCAATTATAAGAATCTACCCCTTGTGGTGATGTTGATAATAATTCAGCTGATTTTTCTTGTTGTTGCTATCAGCCGATTGGAGCCTTTCACAGACATATATTTGTTTGCTGATATGAAAACTTCATTTCCCAGAATTAAAACGCAAATAAGAGCATTTATGTCTATTTTTTTATGTCAAGTTCTATTTATTTGGTAATATCTGTTTAATATTTATTTAGTTTCATATAATAAGGTTTAAACTGTAAAATAACAACCCTCAATTACATTTATTTGTCACAAAGGGTTGATAACGAAATCTTAGGAATCCTTACCATTTAAAAAGATACTTTTTGTCTTATATGTTTGTGACTGAATTCATTTTACACCGAGAGCATCGACATCAGGGGCAAATCGTTATCGGTCAACACGTCAAATGAGACTCACGACTTCTGCTGGACTGAACCGGCAGTTAGCAGCTGATGATGTCACGTTGTGTGTGTGTTTGAGAGAGACACACACTGGGTATATAACTCTGCGAGAGCCATATGTGAGGTGTGTGACGCAGAATGCCTGTATGCATGCATGTGTGTGTTGTTGCTGGGTGAAAAGCTCTATAGTTAGGTCCCTCCCCCCCGTCACCAGGTTACCATGGGGACAGGAGGTAAATGTGTGCGTCTGTGTGCGTCTGTGTGTGAGGGTGTAGACATCATGAGCTGTGAACTGGTAGCTTCTTGTAGCACGCTGCAGTCGGGTCCACAGCGAAGTCGGTCTGGGCATCTCTCTCTAGCTCGCCCTCTCTCTACCTCTCAGGTCTCAGTCTCTCTCTCTCTGGTAGGTCGACTGAGGCGTTTAGTCCTGGCGGATAGAAAAGAGCTGGTGAATGAAACGACAGGCCGCAGGCTAACGCTAACTGTGTGTGTTTGTGTGCACTCTTGTACCTCACTGTCTGTGTGTGTTTTTGTTGTTGTTGGTGTTTCATCCTGTGTTTTGTCTGTACACACCCGCATTCTTTTTGTTGTTTTACGTGCATGTTTGTTTCTCTGTCTGTTTGATGCTGCTGTCAGGTGTTAAGTCGATCTACGTGTGTGTGTGTGTGTGTGTTTATACATTTAATTTCCCTCTTTCTGTGAGTTTAAAATTCCAGCTTTTATGTGTGTTTTCATTCAGGATGATTCGTGAATGAAACAGAGTTGAGGTGATTCCTTTGGGATTTCTGCACGTCAAAGTGTTTTCATTGATTCATGCAGTGTGAATTTTAAAGTGCATTTTTTAAAATGACATTGAAACGTTGCTTTAATCTCTCTGTGTTTCTCCTGGCTGTGGATCTATCCTTTGACATCAGAATTAGATTATTTACAAGAAATCATGCAGCCCTTGGTATCGATGGCAGGAGAGAAGTGATGAATTCATTGTGAATTAAGAATACTCCTACATTGAAAAATTCTAAATTTCAGCAAATACTAATACCAGCTTTGTTTAGTGTGTATCCCTGCATGTGTGTATTGAGCTGGTCTACCCATTTAGTGTAGAGTCAAACAGCTGAGCAGCTACTAGATGGTTTGTCATCAGGTTTTGTTTGATGTGATGGTCCTTGACTTGGATTCAGTGTACACGATGATCACCTGACTTTTCATTGAGGCATTATCGAGACAAACATTTGATTTGTTCAAAACTTTGATTAATAACCTAGCTGCCCTTTGTCTTAAATTTCTAAATGTTAGCACACTATCATAATAAACTAAGATGGGCAACACAAGAAACATTCAGCTTTACTGGCAGTTCTAACGACTGCATCACATCTGTTGTGATTAATAATAATATATAATGAAACTGCACCATTGAGTGGATGATGGTGACATTTTGCAAAAAGCAGCTCTCGGATGCTGTCAAGTGGTATAAACACTACACTGTTATAATTTACATTGACAGTTGTGAAATTCCATCATGAGATGCAGTTGATTTGGAGATGTCCTTATCATATTTGTTCCTCTGCTAATGATCTGAACCTGTTGTGACGTGATTTTCCTTCCATGGTTTTCACCCAGCTGTTTTTCTGTGTGTCAGTTCTACCTGCAGGACACGAAAAGCAGCAACGGGACATTCATCAACAGCCAGAGGTTGAGTCGTGGCTCAGAGGAGAGTCCAGCCTGCGAGGTCCTCTCTGGAGACATCATTCAGTTTGGTGTCGACGTCACTGAGAACACGCGCAAAGGTACGTGCACACATGAAATATGTTCATACACAAGTTAAAAGACTCAAACGTGCTTTATACTACATGCAGAATTGAAAAGAAAAAAAAAGGCTACAGGGATGTGGAACCTCTTCCTCTACCGGCCTTGTAGAGACATACATCCCTGGAATAATTACAAACCCCCTTGAGTTCTGCAGGGCTCATTCTGCTTAGGTCATAGACGACATAAGGTGCATGTGCACACAGCAGATATTGAGGTCAGATTTTCAGCTCCACTTATATTGCTTTCATACCAGACACCCAGGGGGCTTCAAACCGCATTGGACCTTCTTTATTATGACACTGCTGTTAGAGGTTCATCTGTGAACATCGCTGTTTCCAGATGACTTGATTCTACACCCAAAACACGTCACCGCTAAACTACAGCAGTGAAACCTTCATCACTCCCACAGAACCTTGTACAACAACCCAGCAATAAATCCGACTTATCAGGACTGTGCCTGAAAGGTGTTGCAACATCAAAGTAAGCTAAGTAGAGATCTGGCCCAGATAAAGACTGTAAATAAAGATGGACGACTTGTCCACTTCCAACCATTGAAATATCCAGTGTAATGTTGCCACCATCTTGTCCTACAGTAACCTCATTTGGAACATGGTATGGAGGTACGAAGGAGGCGGGGTTTAGGACCCATCTACTACCAGCCACTAGTTGGCGATCAAGATGATTTTACTTCACTTTTGGAGGCGTGTCATGTCGTTACTCTATAGTCCCAGACAGCTCGTTTTAGTTCACCTACAAACATTAAGTGCTTGTCCTTGTTGCACCTGGTAGATTAGTCTGAGATGGAAGATGATTGGAGGTCAGGTGTTAACGCAGCGCTAACCAGCATCACTGTGTCAGGTGTATGATGTATGAGGTCGGCTGCATCCACGAACTGGTGGGTGATGGTGTTGTTCGCTGATGATGAAGGACCATTTCAGAGCTCCAGTGTCTCGTGACATTAACAGACTGGTTGTTTGTCTGTGTTTCCAGTCACCCATGGCTGCATCGTGTCAACAATCAAGCTCTTCTTACCCGACGGGATGGAGGCACGCCGCCGAAGCGAGTAAGCATTCTCATCATTTAATGTTGATCCATGAAAACTGCTTAGTATCCAGTGACAAATGATATGATTACTGCAAACTGTGTTTAAAAAATTCCTCTGTGGTTAAGTGGCAGGAGTGTCTGCTTTTACACACACACACACACACACACACACACACACACACACACACACACACACACACACACACACACACACACACACACTTTTCTGCTTGCACAGTGATGAGATTATTGTCAGTCTAGTTGTTATGAGGATGACCAGTGGCTGCGAGGGTATTTGTGTGTGTCTGTGTACGTTTGTGTGTGTGTGTGTGTGGGTCTTTCTTTAAATCTTTGTGATAACCATTTGAAAGCTATTCTAGATGTTGGTCGAGTGGTTATTTGATGTTTACGTTGATGACAGTTGGAGAATGAAGGATCCCTCTTCACAAACGATAGGACTGTGTGTTTACAGTTAACTGGTCCATAGTAAACCAACAGTGGTCACAGCGTGGAGCTTCTTACTGCACTGGTTGTGTGTGTAATTGGCTATTGTAGAAACCATGTGTAATCTGTATGTGTGAGTGTGTGATGCCGTGCCATGGTGGGCACTGCCATCTGCTGCTCTGCTGTTCAGTGTTCAGTCCAGAAAAATGCAAACAAGCATCCTGACGTGTTGAATACCGGCTGGACGTCTGCTCTGCTCAGGTTGTCTGTGTGTTGGCAGATGTCGTTTCTCTCAGGGAAGATCCACCTTAATTTAATCACACTGTAAATCGGTGTGTAATTAAGTGAAGCAACAAGCCTAAATTAAGAAGTGGTAGTTCAGAGACAAGCTTGTCAGCAGGTCTGTTGTTTAAATCTAAGCGGTGGTTTAAATCTAAATTATGTGAATTTCTGTATTAAAAAAAACAGCAATTTTGTAACTAACTAGAAATGTAAATCTACTGAAATTTGCATTCATGCTGCGGTGACAGCACATGCAGGGGTTGTACCAAGCACATGGACCCAGTGACCACAGGCAGAGTGTGCGTAGCCTGGCCACAACACCACCAAGACCTGGGCCAAACACACAGGGAGCCAAGCACCGATTAATTAAATCCGCTTACAGTGATCATTTTGTGTCTTTCATTCATGTCTGGACTGTAAAACAGTAATTTTTACAATAATCAGCTCTGTCAGCAATTTACTGCTCCTCTCTGTGTCTCTATTAATTGCACTGTTCGACTGAATCAAGCCAAACCTTGTGCACCCCACCATTATCTCCGTCTCTTTGACCATCATACAGAAGCTACACAATTCATTTATAGTAATCAACCACTCGTAGTGATGAATTCTGCCTGGGACAAACGTGATCACAGGTTTCCTCTGTACTAGTATTTTGTCGGGTGGCTGAGGTGGAACGGAATTTGACAGAAGCAGTCTCCTCGCAATTCCCTTTGCAGGAGAAACCCTGTGGACGTTCCCATTAATCAAAGAGAGCTTGATAATCAAGGAGTGTGCAGCTCTGTGTCTAATAAAGTGGAGTTGGAGAGAGGGATGTGAAGCTAAGGAAGACAGTTTTATTAATAGCTGAAGAATGTTTCGGCTCCCTGGTGATAGCATTAGCCCTCTGGAAGTCTGCCAAACACAGCTTTGTTCAGTCGCCCTGTGTCTGAGTAGAACACCTGTATTTAGACAGTGGGAGAAATCTGTCCTGTTGAAAGCTTGATTCAGTCCCTTGCTTTGCTTACCACCTGAAAAACAACTAAACGACTTTAAGGTCCTGGTCAGATCTGGCTTTAACGTCGTCCATCTTGGGTGATCCGATCACAGCTGTCAGTGCAGGTGTGAAAGCCACCCGGGCAAATGGGTCCTGGGCTGCAGCTCAGTGAACCGGTGCCTCTGGCCCTTCTCTGGTCCACTATAGTTTAATAATGAACAACAATATATATATTCATACAGAGCAGGGCGGAGGAAACGTTTTAACGGGTTAGGATTAGGGACCCCCCCCCCCCCCCCCCCCCCCCGGTGCTGCCGATGGTCAGTGTGACTGATGAAAATGTCAAAGTGCGTCGCACACAGCTCAACAATAAAGCAACAGAGCAAAAACTAGCTGACGATCTTTTGTGTTGTGTAAACTATCTCTGGTCGGACAAATTAATGGTATATATTTTATATAAATATATATAATACATCCAACATGTGCACAGATTATGCATTGTCCCTCTCTTTCTCTTCTATTTACAATGAGTAAAATCTCATTTAATGATTGTCTTTCATTGATTATCCCATCTCACTCACTCACTCACTCACTCACTCACTCACTCACTCACTCACTTACACACACACACAGAGACAACAGAAAAGCAAAGGGTGATTCAGTAATTTACTTACAGCTGTAGGTGTGAACCTGTAAACTCATGGGAATGGTGTTATCAATGTACCTTTGACCTCTTCTGTAAAACTTAAGTTTAAAACTTTTAAAACTTTGTTGTACAGTTTCTCATACAAAGCAGCAATCTGGGCTGCCTGTGGTTTCTTCCATTAGATTTGATGTAAAACAGTCGGTGACTAAAAAACAAAAAACTGAGAAAACACCCACACAAGTTTGTTTTTTTCTCTAATGCAGAACACCTGCAGTGACATCACTGTGCGGCTAGAAAACGTGCAGCAGCTTCCCGCCTGTGAATCAGAGTGGAATCTTTATTTCTTTTATCAAACACGTGGTGTCGCTCGGAGAGAACAGCACACGAGGATCCTTTTATATTAACACCGATCAGTCACATCACCAGAACAGTGACTGTCTTTTAATCTCTAAATCTGCTGTTTGGATACATCTCAGGGTTAAGGTTGTTGTACAGGGAATTTAAGGCTTCTTTTATTTGATGAAAAAATAATTCCACCCCTTAAAACTGTGACTAATACTGAAGTCACACCTTCAAGGTGTTTCAGGTTTAACCAGCATTGTTTACCGTCTGCCATATTTCCTTAAACACACACTAACTCACACACACACACACAGAGGACTAGAGACTAGTATACTCTCCCACTTGAGTGTCAGCTTGTTGATTAAATTTCTGAAATTTATATTGACAGACATTCTCATGTGGAAAATATTTTAAACTTTGACACACTTTTCCATTATGGTACAAACTGTTGTTTTGTTGATGTGTTCAGTTACATGTGGCATCTATTACACTTATATTCGTCCTGGGAGAGAATCTCTCACATGTGACTCTTGAGGTTTCTACATTTCTGTTTATAGTTTTTTTTTGATGGTTCAGAACAGAGGATGTCGCACCTTGTTAAAACCCTATGAGACAAATTGGGATTTGTGAATATGGGCTATACAAATCTATAATTTGATTGGTTGAATATTTAGAAACGAATGACTCCCAGCAGGTTAGTTATCGATCATACCTTTAGCCTCCATGACAATGTAGAAACATCGCTGTAGCAGAGAGGAGAGTTCGTCCACCTCACATGTGCCAGGTGGGCGGAGCTACAGAGGCTTGCACAAGTCAAAGGAAGAAAATCAGCTGTTATTGCTCAAAGCAGGGGAGGAGCGACGAGGAGAAAGAAAATACAGTTTGTGTGATGGGATGACTTCACTCGCGTGTGGAAAAGCTCTGTGGGATCAGCTGCTCGGCTAGAAACTAGTTGAGAAAATGAAGTGAAACAAGCGAAGGGTTGATTTACTCACAGGACTAGGAGCTGATTCCGACTGAGATGGAGGTCGAACCCTGAACTTTGTCCCGTGACACACAACCAGGCGAGGCACCGGAAGAGGAGCTGACAGGTAACGTCTCTGCTGTCAAGATTCTGAACCAGGACTCGGATGCTCCTGATCATTCTGGGACATGCAGCTGAGTCTTGACACAGCCTTAAAGCTAAATACTAATATGTCTTTAAATCTTTGTCGCATCACTGTGAAGCGTCAACTGTTCCCAGTATCTGTTCAAGGAACACGTTGGATTTATGTCCTGTCGTAAAATGAAGATG
This sequence comes from Platichthys flesus, assembly GCF_949316205.1. NCBI lineage: Eukaryota > Metazoa > Chordata > Actinopteri > Pleuronectiformes > Pleuronectidae > Platichthys > Platichthys flesus. The sequence continues at coordinate 26,275,009 of NC_084946.1, forward strand.
AAAGTCTAAAGTGTACGGTCCAGCAGGGTTTTCAGTTGGGTGTGTCATTCATGTTGTATGCAGGTGAAAACAAGTGAGGCAGCAGTTGACTTGTGAATTAACTACTCTTTTAAAAGAATAGTCTTTGTGTTCACTTCTGTGGTGGTTAGTGCTCCTCCGGGAGAAGTCTGTTCATGCATCAGTCCAGTTATCCTGAAGTACTAAGGCCTGTCCAATGAAATTTCACACAAACTAACCTGCAACTATTTGTTTTTTAATTATATTAAATAGTAGTTATTTATTTCCCACAATTCAGCATTTTGAGTCCAAACAGTCTTTACCAATATAACATTGAAATAATGGAGAAGAAGCAGATAATGTCCAGAATTAATTATCTAAACTTTTAATGTAGTATTGACTAGCCAGTTAAACCACAAATAGTTAGAGCACTGGTTTCGGTAAATGGTAAATTATACTTTTTGCGATATCTTACTTTAAAAATAAAAATGGTTTTCTGCAAGTTAATTTGATGTTAAATGTTTTAAAAGCACAGGCAGATGACCGGTTTGGTGCTGTGCTTGGCAGGTTTTTGACAGTGTTAAAGTAATATTTCGATCAGGGCTGAATAAATATTGAGGTTTGAGAATGAGCCGCGTGCAGGGCAGTAAGAATTGACCTCCACGTTTTCTCCAGAACTGGTCCGAGTTGTGGTTTAGTGTGTAAAACCTATTCAGTGGTAAAAATGTGTGAGCAGGCAGCAAATGGAAACAACTGCCAGTGTTTTCCATAATCAGTGTCTGCTGGACTGCATGCAAAACACACTTGGCTGGATCTGATGTGGATGACTGATTCCTGTGGAGCAGCAGCACTGCAGCTTTATGTTCTTAATGGACGACGCTGCAGAGCTGAGGATTCAGGTTGTGTTGCGCTGCGGATTTGTCTGCACGTTTTAACAAGTTGTTATTCTGGTGCAGCACTGCAATGAATTTTGATGCTTGATTTAAACAGAAAATCCTTTACACATCAGATGTAAAGGAAAGACATATTATGCTTATTATTTGGTTAATATGTAAAAAGCTTGTGTTCAGAAAGCATCACTTTCCTCAGACTGTCCATTGCTGCAGCTCCTCTTTTCAGCCTCTGTCTGAAACACGTGGTTTCGGCTCCCCCGAAGTGAGACGGACCGCTGTGACCGAATGATTGTAGCTGGAACATTGTTATAACTACATAGTAAGATGGTGTCATTATGGACAAGGGAGTCCTCTTCCAATGGATCCAAAGGAAAGAAGTCAAAGCAAAACAAGCGCTCAAAGTTTTGGACGGTTGCTTTAATAAATAGCTGAAGTTGTTTATGAATTGCTCTCAACGAGGCTGCAAGCTTTGCCACTATGACAAATATAAAAAATAAGGGCTTCGTTACTGGTATCCAGTGACTCTGAGAGACTGGAAAGTTAAAAGATCTAAGGCCAGTGAAGTTGCTTTATTCAATAAGAAGATTACAGCGTTTCCTGAAGGACACCGTCTTCTCTTCCTGGGTGTCAAGTGGCCGCAAGACAGCAGAGCTCGATGCAATGCAGCTCTGATATGAAAACACTTCCCTCAGTGCAAGGAGATCGGGATAAAGCGTAAAGTCTCACAACGCTGCAGGGTGATGGATGCTGCTGCTCTGTGGTTGTTAGTCACAGTGACGGAGAGCAGCCTCAGCAGAAACCTGCTCTACGAGTGCTAAATGTACAGAAGTCCCTTTTTAAATGATTGTCTTATCCTCAAGTGTTTTATCCAATTCACTTAACTACGTCTGGGCCTTAATTAGAAAACAGAAATCATTAATTAAAGTACTGCTCCCACCCCACATATTAGTTCTGTCTGCATTCCTGCCTTTTCAGATGAATAACTAACGTTGCTTTGTACCTGATGTCTCTCTGTTGTATTTCTATCAGACTGCAGGTATAGAAATATAAAGCAAAAATGATCATCAACATAATCACATTCATTTAGCAATATTCCATACGTACAGAAGATGCTCAACAAAGACACTTAGCAATAGATATTTGTCCTGTTTCTTTTAAAACAAGGTATTTTGCTGGATCATTCACTTCAGGTCTCTGCCATTTATGATATTTGTGTAAGATGACAGAAGAGTTGTGTTTTACTTAATCTTTTGTGTTATAAAATAGGGTGTGTCGCTTGGTTGTCGCTTTGGTGAAGTGAAGACGCCTGACGAACCTTTATCTCACTTGTGTTTACAAGCAATAGATGGAGCTTTCCCTGATTTCTTTAACCCCTTTGTGTGGAAATTCTGAGATGAGATTTGACACAACATTTTAGGCAAATTGTGATATAAGTCTGGACCTAAATTTGTGGCCATTATCCACGGTTTTGCCTTTTCGTGTATGGAGAGCGCAGCAGGAGTTTGTCCAGGTCAGACAAGTTCACAACAACAGGAGAACATATCCTGAACACTCGGATGAGGGGTAGAACTCGATGTTTACATGTTGCTGCAGAAAGCAGTGTTTTTGTTTACAGCACGTCAACAGCGTCTCCTAAGTGTCTGGCAGCTCTTTTTCATCCAGAGATATTTGGATTCTTCAAGCTTTTTTACATCGGTTGAATTTTTCGAAACATTTTCAGCTCAGTCCTCACATGGAGCCACTCAAACATCAGCAACATTTCAGTCTTAAGTGTGTGATTGAAAAGCAGTGTGTGTTTTTAGGGTTTTAATAACTTCACAGTATTAATATTGCTTAAAGATTTTTGTAATAAAAATACCTAAATATCACTTAACAATATGAGACATTCATTATTGCCATGAATAATTAATCTCTGCCGACCTGCTGCAGTTCACAGGACTGTCCTGACTGAGGAAGCTTCTCTGGCTCAGCTTGCATCTTAGTGAATCTCTGGATCATATTAACTGAAATGAGACTGAATGGATCTGAGCTCTGTTTGTGTATGTTGATGAGACAATCGCTGGCTTCGAGACATATAAAGCTGCTGCATTGGATCAGTTTTGTTATTGCTCAACTGTTCTACACATGAAGCCTAAAAACATAGCTGTATCATGTTTGTTTTAGGTCTTGTTTTCATTTTGTGTTTGTCGAAGGAAATATGTTGCCCTTGCACAATTCATACTAAAGGAAACGACAAACGATGACATTTCAATAAATATAAACTAGATTACCATGATAACTACTGAGAAGCAGTTCATGTAATATTAGTTTTCATCAGATGTTACAGAATCATCGTTTCCTCATAGTTGCTTTCAGAGCTGCTGTAGTTTCCACCTCCTCCTCCCGCTGGTTAGTAGTTATACATTAACACAGTCAGGTTACACTTTGCCCTGAGTGGAGTTTACCTTCATTCCTGAACCCTGGATTATCTCTCTCCCCCCCCTCACTAAAGCAAACCTGTTTGACCTTGTGGTGCTATGAGATACAGTACTTTGGATAAATACCTCAAACAGTAGACCTCATTTTACTGCTAACCATCCATGAAACTACTGCCACAGGCTACATGAATATGGTGTTTTTCGTTTTAAAACATCACCGTCCACACAAATTATCATGAAAAAGTAACTATTTACATTGTGTACACTGTGCATGCTGGTGTAAACAGGAAGCAGGTTGTCTACTCTGCAGTTGGTCGCTTAGTTAGAGAAAATACTATGAACAAGAAACAACAATGGTGAAACTCAAGAGCAGGGATTCTCTTAGACCGACGTCAAGGTGGAACTTGTTTGTGTTCACCACTGCTAGTCGAGATGTGGCCGATAAAGAAGTGAATTCCATTGTCTGCATCCCTCTCTGCTTTAACTCATTCATTCTACAACACAGCCCTGTAGTTGTGTGGTAAGCTCACCTCCATGTGCACAGTGAGGCTGTGGATCTTTGTGTTATGACGCTGTGACGGAGTGGAGTTCCTCTCAGAGCTGTGGAAGCTAGTTTTATTATCCCATGTTGTGAAGATGCCTGATTCGCTTAAATGAGTTCTTCAATGCAGAAGTGAAAAGTCACAATTCTCAGAGAACCATGTTTTTTTTTTTTCTATTAATTTTTTTTACCTCTTCTGTAACCCTGGATACTGGAAGTGTCTCCCTCCCTGGTGTTTCCATGGTGACAAACTGTTTTCTCCTCTCTCTCTCTTCCAGTGTCATCCAGGCTCCGCTACCACTTCCTGTAGACCAGGTAAGAACACAAACCTGTGTGTTGTCTTTGGTGTCCTGTCCCAGTCCGTGTCAGATTCCCATGTAAGCCCAGTGATGGAGATATGTGTGAGAGTGTATGTCTGTGTGTTGGTTGTCACACACATAAATAGCCCTTGTGCGCACACACACTCACACACACACAAACACACAGTGGAGTAGTCAGCTGATAGAGGAATGCAGGGATTTCTGCCAGTTTGTGCTGCTGCACCACAGAAGTCTTTCATGTGGATCAGGGGCAAAGTTCTTTTCTCACTGTTCTTTAGATGTCTTCAAAACTATTGAGACCTTTATCAGTATATTGAATCAAATCAGTCTGAACTATACTGTATTATACTTTAGCATGTTAGCTTCCTCTGCTGCCTGCCCTGCCCTGTGTCTCCCTCAAACAGTGAGAACAACAGAGGCTCAGTGGAACCTGTCTGAGGAATGTAGGCAGGAGCTAACTGTCTTTGTGTGTGTGTGTGTGTCTGTGTGTGCGATGAGTGGCCGGGAGGAGCTGTGACTAGATTTGAACCACTTCTCCAACATAATAAATTACCCTAAAGCAGGATCCTTGCACCTCCCAGATCTTGAAAGACATTGAGTCACATGGTCAGAGACACACCCACTCAGGCTGTCGCACTGATTTAAGGTGGAAATGTACTGGATTCACAGGCAGAATGTGATGTGTGGGTTTAACTCGACTACAAAACTGAAGCCACAGCTTCAGTTTTGGTTTCACCACAGTTTGCTCAAGATCAGTGAGTAAAATACTGAAAATGATCAATGAAACATCTTCTTCCACCAACATCAGGCTCTTCTGTAGTCTGCAGCTGAGGGAGTCAACATTTTGTTGTTTAGAGCGAAATCAAATCTCCGTTAAGAAGTCACCAGGAGTCAGGAGGTCGATAGCATAGCTGAGCATGAAGACGGGAAGCTAGGTCGAACGGCTTGAGTCCGAAGTTCAGAAACACACAAACAAACAACGCACAAGCTAACTTCTCCTTTTGTTTGATGTTAACACAAAGAGTAATGTAGAGAATGGATTTTTCAGTTAATAACTGATAATCTGCCAACTATTCCCTCTAATAACTGGTTTGTCTTCTGGTTTCTAAAAGAGGAAATCGCCATCCTAGAACATAAGGTGATATTTTATATTCAAGTCCTGCACCAGGTCAGGTTACCCCCCCGAAATGGTTAGAAAATATTATTTGAATTCACAGGCTATGAAAAGCACATCTGAACTCTCTTATCGACTTTCTTAAACACTTACGGTATCATTTTTAAATGAATGTGTGTATTTTTTCTTTTTGTGTGTTATGCAGTCCGTGATGTGTAAACTGTGTTTTCACACATCATCTGTGGATATGGATGTATGTTGTCATTGTGTATTTGTGTATCCATGTGTCAGTCTGAATGAACTCGAGACAACTGTCAATTTGATTCCATGCTGTGTGTTTTCTAGATTGCAGCCAACACTCCCAGTATGTATTCTCAGGAACTGTTCCAGCTCTCCCAGTATCTGCAGGTAACACACTCACACCTACTGGCCATCCATTGTAACTACACTGAAAATAGAACAGCACTTAATCTGAGCAGGACAGGTTGGAAAGTTGGTTTATCATCAGGCTTCAGAAATGAAAACGACTCAGCTAATTCTGAATACAATTATTATAGCAAAACAAATATTAACAAGTGTGAACTCCTGACAAGAGTGCTGCACCGTGTCCCTCTGACACCTTTTTAATTAGAACAGATTTGTTTGAGCACAAATTTCCAGATCTCTCCTCGCTATAAATGAATCTGTTGCTTTTCTTCCTTGTGATTTATTTTGATTGTTTGTTCATTTGATTCATTGATCACCCACCTGTCTCTCTCTGTCTCTCTCTGTCTCTCTCTGTCTCTCTCTGTCTCTCTCTGTCTCTCTCTGTCTCTCTCTGTCTCTCTCTGTCTCTCTCTGTCTCTCTCTGTCTCTCTCTGCCAGGAGGCCTTACACAGAGAGCAGATGTTGGAGCAGAAGCTCGCCACTTTGCAGCGTCTGCTCTCCTCAACTCAGGAGGCCTCAGAGAGCAGCTGGCAGGTAGGAGACGCCTCAATCACACCTGAGCTCAGCGCTGTAATACGAGGTGGTGCTCCACTCTTAGTCACTTTATCCTCTGATCCATTAATCTGCACATGTCCATGTTGATGTTTTCCTTTTTAAAAGAGGCTCAAACGCTTTGCATCAAACAGTGATGATGCAAATTCTTGCTCTCTGAATACTTGTCTTTCTACTTTAGTTACACATGATGTATCTGAAGATAAGTCTTACATGATAATGCATATCACACAATTGCCTGTATGAAAAATACTCTAAAGTACATTACAGTGGTTTGTACAACTTTTTGTTTTGATGATACTAAGCAAACAGATTTACCCTCTGTCAGCCAGCTTCTATCTTCAGTAGGTTTGACAAGTGTACTATAATAAAGTGAGTGTTTGTCTCCACCAGGCACTGATTGATGAGGACCGTCTGCTCTCCAGACTGGAAGTGATGGGCAGTCAGCTACAGGCTTACTCTAAGGTAATGCTCACACACATGCAGCTCTGACAGAATACATCATGATTTGAAATGACAGACCCTTGTGCTGTAACAATATGAAATCCTCTGCTTGCACAGTCCCAGACGGAGGAAGGAATCCGGAAGGAGCTCTTGGCTCTTCAGGAGGACAAACACAACTACGAGACGACAGCGAAGGAGTCTCTGAGGAGAGTCCTGCAGGAGAAGATCGAGGTTGTCAGGAAGCTGTCAGAGGTTGAGGTAGGTGATATGAATACATGCTTAACACATCCCCAGACAGTCTTTTCTGACAATTCTGAGGCATATCTCTAAAAGTACGAGATTTTGTGTCTGTCTGTCCTGCAGCGTTCACTCAGTAACACGGAGGATGAGTGCACCCACCTGAAGGAAATGTCTGAGAGGAGCCAGGAGGAGCTGAGGGAGCTCGCTAACAAGTACAACGCCGCCGTCAATGAGATGAAAGAGCTCACAGACAAAATCAAGGTAGGTTCAGAGTCTCAACCCCCACAAAGGAAATTATTTAGATTAGATCAGATTTAAATGACTTTACATTGCAAACAGACACATAGCAAAAAAGATAACATATAACAAAACATCAATTGAACATTACTATGTAAAACGGTCCTGGTGCCTTACATCAGATTTCTGCTGTGACGACTCTCTCCTACGCTGTCTTGCTATTATCTTTTTCATCCACTCCCTCCATCCTCCTCCAGGCGGCTGAGGGACGGCAGGAGGAGCTGACCCAGCGGGGGGCCACGGAGAAGAGGGAGTTGGAACTGCGGATTGAGGAGATGGAGGAGAAGGAGCAGGTTCTCCAGGCTCGCATCGAGGCTCTGCAGGCCGATAACGACTTCAGCAATGAGAGGCTCGCTGCTCTGCAGGGTACACACACGCACACACACGCACACACAGTCACACTTAGTTTTGTTCCTAACTTTTAACAAGCTAACATAACTGCACCCTGTAAGCCAATCATCTTAACTCTGTGGTCAACACAACCAATGGCTGGGTTAGAACTCATCTCTGACCAATCAGGAGGCTCTGCTGGGACCTCATGTCAACGCTTCTCTCTGCTGTTGTTGTTGTTGTTTACAGTGCGGTTAGAACAGCTACAAGAGAAAAGCATAAAAGAGAACAACAGCCTGGGTGAGTCCTCACGTCTCTGGTCTGCTCCGGGACACTCGTCCTCTCCTTGCTCTTTGTGTCTCTGTGGCCGCTAACGTCACATTCACGCCCTGCACTAATGATGCATGACAACTTCCTGCATGATGTCCACAAAACTTTGTGTTGCTCGCTGCTCTCTCTTATCATCCGTCTCTTTGTCTGTCTCAGTGGAGGTCCGGCTCTTCTTCTGTTTGGCGCTTGTTCATGGCAGCTTTATTGTCTCGGTCTCTGGGTGTTTGATGTAGCTTCAGGTGCAGTGAAGATAGTTTACTGATCCAGAAGATAAATCAGTAGCTACTGATAATTCACACGTTAGGAAAGAATAAACAGCTTCACTTAAGAAATTATTTTACATTTTATTCTAATGCATCCAACAAAGTGGTACGATAAAATACAAATTTAGTAGGTAACAGGAAAATGAAAGTAAAATAGGAAGAGAAAATGCCGGAGCAGTGGATGATATATTTAAACATATTGTGCAGAAAGGTCTTGTTCCTTTTGTGTAACCACAGACAGGTTTCGTGTTCAGGGACATTTACACACCTGGCTCAATCAGACATGTATTAAAAGGACTGGACTCCCCGTTACAAGGTGGAATTCAATTCAGAGAAATGTGTCCACTGTACAATTTAGACGTTTTTCAGGTTTGCACATTGTAGTCCATAAAGATTAAAATCCGATAAAAGCTAAAAATATTGTAGTTGTTGATATTTTTTTTACACATTGAAATTGCTCCAAATAATTATTCATAGATAATTTTAAACTGATTGTGGAATCGTATATCTGAACCAAAGTGTCCTTTGTTGAGACGGTAGCTTGTAAGCACTAGGTGTCTGGTTCAGAGACGGGTTGTGAGACGGGGACATGGTGGATCACTGTCAGGCCTGGACACGGCTTGGTGGATTCTCGGGGGGGTTTCTGTGGTTGCCAAACTGTCCACTGCTTGGTTTTTCTTTGTCTGGGGAGAAAGAGCTTCTGGTCACTGATTGACTTCTGGTGATGGACTGATGACACTGAACATAAATCCTGGGGGGTGACTGTCTCACTGTGCACTTTGTCACAGTAGCCACTTTGTGAAGGAACCATCATGTGGACTCCCACTCTGTTCTGAACATGTGTCTGGCTCGTGAAGTTTCGACAAACTCGTATAAATGTGATCTGGTCACATGACAGATGTGGACATTGACTCCATTGGACCCGTAGAGGAGCCTGTGGAGGACAAACAGAGCCAGGAGACACCTGAGAGCCACGAGGAAGACGAGGATGAGGACGATACAGACACTGATGATGGTGCTGTCGGTGAAGATGAAGATATTGATGGTAGTTAGTTTGAATATTATAATAATCATCAACAAATGGATTTTTATGAAGCATGTTGTTCTATAACGGTGCGGCATATAGTGCGTTATAGATTAAAAGAAAACAGTCCTATATATCATAATATTTATAACAGTATAAATAATGAACTCAAAACATTCAAGATTCAAAATTTTAATTAAAAAATAACAAGCTTTAAAACAAGATTTTCTTAAAGACAGAAAATTTACTTTAACAATTAGTCGATTTCAGGATGTTCACCTAACTTGAGCTTTACTTCACTGAAAAGTTGTTGATATTTTTCTAGTTAAGTTTATGAGAAACTTTCAATCCAGAAAAATTTAAATTTTCGTTTTTTAGCTGGAATATTATATTATTTAGTTGTTGCCGTGTGCATTAGGCTGCAAGTATTGAATGACAGTCCTGGATCCTGCTTTAGAAATAATATACAAAGTCATTTGAAAAGTTTCTTTTAACTGAAATGAAAAAATGTTGTGCCACCCATTAGAAGGGATTTTACTCCAGATGTTTTTAGTTTTTTTTGGTGTGATGGGTCTGTAGGTTTTATAGTTTATTCGTTGGGATGATCTGAAAAATCCTTCATGTCAGGTGAGAACTAAGTTTGTTGGAGTCCAGTTCTAGTTTATTATCAGATGTCTTGTGTGGAACAGATTTCTAGAGTTTCCACCATTTTTAGTCTGAAGGGCCGAAACTCTAAAAACGATGAGAAGGTCATGACGCTGCCGTGTGATTCAGTTTGAACTGTTTCCATCAACATTCTGTCGATAACCTGAAGAGATTTGAATTCCTGCCTCAGCTGTCTGTCTGCTGCCCACGTCCTGTCTGCTGTTACAGCGCTGTGGTATCTGTGATATCTTTTTTTTTTTTTTTTAATGCCTTCCATGTTTGGCTTCGACTTCTACCCTGTCTGCTTATTCGAACATTTGTGTTTATGTAGTTTCAGTCTCTTCAACTGGACAGTTCTGTTATGCTCTCTCTCTCTGTCCTGTCTCTGTTGTCCTCACTGTCTACGTTTCGGCTCTTTCTCGATCTCGTCCTCTCTAGTACTGAGTTGGGTATTTAGAACAGATTTAGATTTTAACCACATACAAACAAAGTGCTGATTTAAAAGAACAAATTTGGTTTTGGATTCAGCTTATCAAATCCAGAGTAAGAAGAATAAATACAAAGGAATAAGGTGAGTTTGTGACAAGTGAAATAAATCAACCCAATAATCTCATGTGGAAAACAAGTTAATCTGACATGATCCTAGTTTGATCCTAGTCATTCTTATCGTATGACACGAAACAAACATCGATTAGACCAATACAAAGTGAGCATTGAACATTAGTATAATTAATTGTAATTTATTATTATTCCAAAGAGCTCACAAAGCTCCGATCTGCTGTAGATAACTGCTGCGTTAGCCTCAGTGAAGATTCCGTCCGATCTGGTGTTCATGAGCAGGATCAATCAAATCTGAGGTAAATACCCAACTCCACCCTGATAGACGTGGTAGTAACGTCAGTTCTCTGTGTTTCTATCAGACAACTGTCACGTTAACAACAGCGGAGGAGACTCGACTAGAATCCAACAGTTGATTGAGTGTCCGCGTGAGTACAAGTATCCATCCCTGCTGAACCAGGCTACATACAGACACACACATGGTCTACATTCATTTTTTTTTTTTTTTTTTTACTTACTATGACTTCAGCAATCCACGGGAAAGAGTCCAAATGATGAAAAAGATATTCTGATAATGAGGAATCAGGAAATCCAACTGTTTGTCTTCTCTCAGAATGCTGTACCACTGTCTAATGACTTTGACTGATAATAACCTTATGTTATTTAACCATATCATATTTTATTCTTTATTCATTCATCACATTGCATCTGTGTTTAGCCAAACTTACAGCATTGATCTAATGATGAATTGGTTGTCGGCCATTCCACCACATATCTCTTACCCGTCTCTTACCCGTCTCTTATGAAGCAGCCTATTGGTTAAAGAACATTGATGAATCAGAGCTCACCTGGTTGAGCGGGCTGCAGGTTCGGCTTTGACTAGTTTGATGTTTGCTTCACCGATCTCTGCCCCTTTCATATTTAAGTTTGCTCTATCAATACCGGCTAAACAAATATCCATTAATATTATATCATTATTATAAATATTTACTTATGGGAAAACTGATATAACAATCTGATCGGATAATGAGCCTCATGATGGCCGGTCAAGTAGCTATAAACATTTTTCACTGTGATCCCTCCGTGTTGACATTATGAACTAATTTCTTATCAGGTGAAAATACATATTTTAACTGGGCTGATGTAGGGCTGAGAAATAACTGATGTCTTTGATTACACCTCCAACAGTTTGCATTTGAAAGACTAACTAGGTAATTGTTGAAAAGATAAAACTGAGGCAAACTAATGTGTTTTTAATGTGTGCGTGAATTAAGCCTTTAAACAAACAGACCTGACGTTGTGGAATGTGAACAGCAAGTACGTCCAGGTCAGATTTATCCCCCCCCCCGGAGTATGTTTGTGTCTCATTGGCTAAACTTTCCAGCAATGTTTTCATTTGTGTTCAGTCGATTATACAAACATTTGGTGGATTTGTTCAGAGGAAGAACTCGTTAACCTTTGGCGCGGTTTCGGCATCATGTGTGGAGTTATCATATCTATGAACATGCTGGATGGCCTGGATGTTTCTCAATAATTGAACTGTATGTGCAATATGGTGGTAAAGTGCATTTCTAGTTTTTAGTGTGTGGCTTGTACCTCTGGTTCTCAGCTTTTTGAAAATCACCCTGTTTTCTTCTTCTGTAGCAAATCTTCACATCTTGTTTTTCTCTGCTTGCTGATCTCGTAGCGTTAAACTGGGTTAGTTCACTAACCTTGTTTCTCTCTTCCTATTCTTCCGTTGTCATCTTTCCTTCATCAGCTTCTTTAACAAATACTTTTAACTCAAATCACATTTTCATACCAGAAGCAGTTCAAGTATCTCATCCCTCTACTGCCCACATTTCTGACGCCAACCAATTATCAACTGTTAGTGCACCTTCTTCCTCTTTGTTGGCTGAGGTGACATTTTCCCATCAGCTGAAGCCTTGTGGTTAAATTACGCTACTGGCAAACAGATCTGTGAATATTTGTCAAATAATTGACGAGTTGGAAAGTGTATCAGACATTTATTTGATATTTATCGTCACAGTTATTTAGATGTTTTATAGAGTAAATGAGCAATCGAGTAATTAAACTGCAGTTTACAGTAATAATGATAACTGGCAGTTGTCCTCGTGGCTATTTGCTGCAGTCGATGTCGCTTATGTCCGTGTAACTACCTTTAATGGTTTGGATTTGAAATATTTAGTTTGAGACCTGATTTTGGTGTTGTGACTGAGAGCAGATTGACTGAGGGTGTAAACAGTGAAGATTATGTTGAAATCTTGTTTTTAGTTTCTAGAGGAAACGTCCCTTATGTTTAGAAAGTACATAGAAGAGTCATAATGAGTTAAAGCGTGTGGATGTCATAGTTTATTGTAGATGATATTTAGGCATCTGATTTAACATGGCTTTATTTTGTTACAGTAATTTCAAATGGTCAAAATTTCTATTATTATTGATTATCACAGACATTAATTGAACAGAAGTGTTCAAAATCGTTAACATATTAAAAATACAACTAAGGCAATGATGGCTTGTTTGCATTGGTCTTTACCCTGGATTAGTGTCTTTAGTCTCTTTGTAGTTTTTATTCTTTTCAGTCATTTGTTTGATTCCCCTGCAAAGAAGAGCAACTACACAACTTTAAGATCCAAGATCAGAACATGGATGAAAATATTCAAGTTCAAAATCTGTGTTTTCCAACAAATCTAAACTGGTTTTACTCACAGACTCCTCTGGATTACTCTTTGTTCTCATTGCAGCGGTGAAACAGCTGAAGGAGACGGTTAGTTCTTCAATCCACAAACTGGCCAACTTTGATGGTAAGAGCTCAGGACGAGAGGAAAACTTACTCACCAATATGACATTTAATGAATTATGCTCTATCATCACTAACGGGAATAAACTGAAACTTTAACACTTACTTTTATATACGCGTGTGTGTTTGTAGAAGTGTTGGACGCACACCTACAGAACAACCAGACAGGAGAGGACGACATCCTGGCCAGCCCCGATCGACTCAAAGGTTAAATTCACACACACACACACACACACACACACACACACAAACATTAGCAGAATTGTCTGATTATTTTTCATTGAGATCTCCGCCTTATTTCTTGAGAAATTCATAAAATTTTTCCATTTTTAAAGACCATGAGAAAAACTCTGAATCTTCCCCTTCATCCATCAAGTCCAAAATGTAATGGCTGCTATCGTGGCCTACATTTAGTTTGACTTTCACAAAGGGCAGAACTGCTGACGAGGAGGAATCTGACCTCTGACCTTCGCCCTTGACTTTTCCATTGTGAGAGGTCTGACTGTTTCCCATCCTTTAGATTCTCTTTGGACACACAGTGCTCAGCCGCACCAGCAGCAGTCATGTGTGAGGCCGTCGGCACATGGAATAACATTTCCTATCAACATGCAGACCAACATTTACAGTTTCTGTTCTTCTCCGGACCCCGACTGTCAGTTTCTCGGCCAATGACCTTAAACCTCCTGACCATATGTTTTCTAAACTCCAAGTCTAAACCTCTAAAGAGTCTAATAAAGAATTTGGGACAAACTACACACACACACACACACACACACACACACACACACACACACACACACACACACACACACACACACACACACACACACACCACCTGAACCCTGCTGTGCCTCATTAACTATAGTAACAGCACTATACACAGTGTTTGTGTTGTCTAGTCTTTTTTTAGATTTGTGTGTACCTGTATTTTTTACAATCCTTGATTTTGTTTTCAGCAATGTTTTTTATTGGTAGTTAATACGAACGTGAAAATGGTTTGTCCCGATTATTCAACGCCCCTCCTCTCGCTTTCTGTGTGTGTGTGCGCGCGCGTGTGGGTGTGTTTTTGGTGTGTGTGTCCACAGGGAATCAGATGGATGCCAAAGAGTCAGACATGTCAGACACTCTGAGTCCGAGCAAAGATCGCAGTAGTGACGACACGTCAGGTCAGTAAAACACGTATCAAGTGCAGTATATATTGAGCTGGTATAAAGGTCAAGTTTTTATTTTGAAGTTTGAACTGTTGTCTTGTAACTTTTGTACTTTGGCATTCTTTAATATTAAGAGTCGACATTTTTAGCTGGAGCTCATTATTCTGTGTCAGTTACATTTTGAACATCTACTCTAATAATTCCATTATGTGTTATGTTAAAATTAATGTGCAGTGAACCAAATCACACATTCAGTCTTTATTTTATAGAATCGTACTACTCCTGATGTAGCACCAGACACTGCTGTCGGATATTAAAATGCTTTTATTCATACTTATATATATATAAGTGTTTTTTTTAAATAACTTGAATTATTGTCTTCAACTTTTCATCCGGCAATAATTGTATTGTTTTATTTTTAAAGCTCTCTCTTTGTTCCCTTTTGAATTGTCTTTTTTTGTTCAGACGGCAACATGGACGACCAGGAGCTGAATGAACCACAGAACACTGTAGCTCTGCTCAAAGGTAACCATGGCAGTTCTTCTCTGAGAGGCACTAACACACCACACACACTAAGGATTTGAGCCATTAGGTGGCGCTGTTCTGTTACTTTAGTTCCTGCAGGTCTTTGAAAAAAAGTGTATTTTTCACTTGTTGTTTACAGTGTTTTGTATGCTCATTACACGTGTTAACATTTCTATAATTTACTTTGTGTGTGTAGCTGAGTTGCATCGGGTTGGTCTGGAGCCCGGAGACACGGAGCAGGTCATCCACCATCTCCACAGAGAGCTTCTGGAGGCCCAGGAACTAGCCAACACCGGCAAGCAGAAATGTCAGGAGCTACAAGGTAACTGACTGTGTGAGAAGTGAACCCCCTAGGAGACGAATTCAAAGATTTCAGCTCTTGTTTGTGAAGTTTCTCTCCGATATTTTATCATTTTTTATAGTTTCTTACATTGTTGTGAGGAGATTTTATTCAATTTCTCGTTGTAAGTCACATGATGTGAGATTAGAGTGAGAGGAAGCTGGTGAATGTGAATGTCTGTCTGCAGCTCTGTTGGAGGAGGACAGGAGGAGTAACTCTCAGATGACTGAAGAGTCAACCAAACAGATCCAGTACCTGCAGAGTAAGTGTACACACACACACACACACACTCTCTCTTTGTGTATATTGTCATTCATCATGTATCTGCTTTGCTCCCTGTGTGTGTTCAGCTCAGCTCGGGAAGCTGCAGTCCGACATGGAGGCTTTGAGGGAGCAGAGGGAGAGCACCATCTGCAGCACCAGAGAAGAGCTCTACTCCGCCCAGGAGGAGGTACCATTACTCCACCTCCCCTGCACCCCCACAGACTCCTCACAGCTTCCTCTTTCTTCTCACAACTTTGGCTTATTTCAAGCAATTACAAAACATTGTAAACTTCACTGTCAGTAACAGTTTGACAGACATCGTTTTAGCTTTTAAACAAAGACGAAAAACATAATAGTGTTGATGATATCTCAAAACTCCAACTTCTTTCATCCGTCCCCTGACTTCCCTCTGTTATTATTTAAATCACGGTCCTCTACAGTATATCTGACCTCCACTGGGTTTGTGTGTCCTCTGTCAGATCATCGTTCTGCGGCACGCCATGGAGACAGCCACGGCGGAGCGGGAGCGTGAGATCGCCGCCCTGCAGGCCGACCTGGGTGGTGTGCGCGTTGAGCTGGACCACTGGAAGAACACTGCCTCCAAGTACGAGGAGGAGATCAGTCGACTTCAGGAGGCCTTCACACAGCAGCAAAAACAGCAGAACACTGCCAACCAGCTGCAGGGTGAGCTGTGTGTGTATGTGTGTGTGTATGCCTAACACAAACCAATCTTTTTAATTTTGTAAGCTCATGAAAAAGGTATTAATTATAACTGCATGTCGTCTCATCCCCCCCCCCATCTTCCTCTCTCAGTGGAGTGTGGTACGTTGCAGCAGCGCTGTGTGTGTTTGCAGCAGGACTGTGACGGCCTGAAAGATGAGAGGAAATCTCTGACAGACAAACTGCACCACCTGGAGGCTGAGCTGAGCAGGTACACACACAGACACAGACAGACGCCCTCACATACACACACACACACACCCACACACAGACAAAATTGAATTAAATACCTAAAAGTTACACTGAGATTTCTTAAGAGTTATCAAAGTTGTCGTGTCTTTAAAGAAAAATTCTTCAATAACAATTATTAACAAATAAAGTTTTTTGAGTGATAACAACTGGATTAGTACGACGCTTTAAACTAAAAATAAACTCAAGTGAAAAGTCCCTAAACTCTGATCTGAATGTAAAGATGAGGGTCAGTGCAGAACGTGTGTCAAAAACGTGTGTCAAATAAGCGTGGACATGGAAACCGGACCTAAAAGTCTCTGACAGCCGTGATCGAGCTGGTGAATTGTGGCTCAGCAGAGCAAACAGAAGAGATTGAAGTCAGCATCGACTGACGGGGGGGAACCAGCTGATTCAGGCAGAGCAGGACAAGGGGGCAGCAGATGACTGACAGCTGACTGAAGAGGGCCGAGCCGTCAGCAGGTTCACCGACTGCAGCTCTGTGCTCTCTCTGTTCTCCATCACTACCTGTTCTCATCAGAGCTGAGAGCTCAGCAGGATTTTATCTGAGTTTTCACCAGTTACCAATAAACTGTAGATGCCCTGCACAGCACCTGTCAGGAATAGTTGTAGTGCACAACCCCCAGAAAAAAACTGCAGATGCCAGAAGGCCTGTCCTCTCCAGCTCTCTGTCCCGTCCGGGTGCTTTGTTCCAACTGTTCCCGAACACAAACACACTGCAGTGTCCAGTCCGGCAGAATCCTAATTCAAATTCATACTCTTTTAAAACGTGAGCATTACTCGTATCTGGCAGCTGTAGCAAAAATAGTTTTCCTGAGAAGTCCGTCACTGAGGGAAGACTCCTCCTCGTCCAGAAAAATGTCCCATCACATCAAAAATATCTGTCAACAAATTAAAATCCATTCATTTAACACATAACATTCCAGATCACCAAGAATGATGAAGATAGATGAGGTCAGTGAGGGAGCCTCAGGAAAAAAATCATTAAAGCTCCGATCTTAGGCTACGTCAACATTATGGGAGTTTTCAAGTTGAAATTCATTGAGTAGAAAGTTGCTGTGGATTGTTCCAGAAAATCTGTTTACCTTCCAATGGGCTTGTGTTTACTCTTTGCCCTGGATCCAGTCCTAAAGGTCACCTCACTGTTCTCTGAAATGTAAATTAGTGCTAATGAAACCACATATCAACAGGTTCCTTAAATAAAGAGACGGTTTCATTTTGAACATTGTTCTGAACACAAAGTTGTGCATCACTTGACATTAAAGTGACACGCTGACGTGTTTGTTGTGTGTTTGTTTGTGTGCAGCACCAGGGAACAGAGTCTGGTCCTCAGCAGCAGTCTAGAGTCTCTGGAGAAGAGGGAGGAGGTTCTGCAGGACAAACTGGGTTCTCTGGAGAACCAGCACCTGCAGGACGCAGGCAGGCTGAAGAGCCAGCTGGACCAGGCCCAGGCCCGCACACACACACTGCAGACAGAGGTACACAACCCCTGGAAGGTTTCCACTCACTTCTTTACAAATAATGATGACATGACTGTATAAAAATGATTGTGTGTGTGTGTGCAGTATGAAGACACACAGTCTCAGCTGTTGGACCTCCGTCAGCGATATGAGCGAACAGAGCAGGAGAAGCTGAACATCCACCAGGAGCTGGAGCAGTGCAAGAGCAGCCTGAAGCTACTGCAGGACAAAGCCAGCTCCGTGAGTACACACACACACTCACACACACACACACCTTGCACACAAACTGCACACAGATTATCCTTTTTAATAAAACCAAAGACCGTAACAGACTATTTGTGTGGTAACCTTTTGTATTTGTTCAGCTTTAAATGTAATTGTTTACTCTCAGTTTTGTTGATGTATTTATTAATGTTTCTTTGAGATGAATGCAGGGGAAGCAGATTTGCTCATGGACACTGTGGCAGTCTTGGACTTTAGTAGCCGATAACAGATCCTCCACAGCCTCCCTCCCTCACTGCTCACATTCTAACTCTAGACATTAAACACACACCAGTCTTTAATCAAAGTCCTGCCAACTAACAAAGATGACTGATAACAAACTATGTGATGGAGGTAAATGCAAATTAAGTAAATAAACAAACAATCTATGATAAATGAGTCACAATAATTTAATTTGTGTGATTCCAGCAGATTAATGCAAATAGAGCTAGAACAGATCCTAAGCTGATGAGTAGCAGCTCGTCTGCCACTGAGAAAACTCCCGGAATCGTGAATCAGACAAAAACAGCGAGACAGAGCAGCCTCCTCCTCCTCTGTTGTCCTTCTTCCCCCTTTTCTTCTCCTCCTCCTGTCTTCAGCTCCTCCTCAGGCTTCTGTTGATGTGTCATTAGATGTTTATCTTGTTCCTCAGATTTTGTTTTTCAGAATAAGAGTCCTGATCTAGACCGAAGGACTATACATTGGTTTTAACTGAACCTTTTAAAAGGATAATTTCAGTTTCTTTATAACTTACATTTTTTCCGTGGCTTTGCCCATCATTGCCGTCAGTAATTATCATTGAAATATAAATAAAATATCCTGAATTAGAATATTATGTTGACCTATAAAATGCACAACTTTAAAGATCAGATTGACTTTGGGTCAAGAAACATCGGTTTTAGAAACAAACCTTTAAAACCGTTATGTTACAGACATGTATTTGAAAGACAGATTGAAGGTAACAGTGAATCTACTGCACACAGTGATGCTTCAGGCCGAGGTGATGTCTTCATGTTCCCACATCTCAGCAGTGACTTTGGTAAAATAAGAAATATACTGATAGACATGATGGACCACACTATGAAAATACACACTCAGTTGTAATGACCCATAATTATCCTTTAGGTCCATTATTTATCTTTACCAGGCACAAAGATTTAGAAGAGAACAGATCTCCGGAGCCCATCTCCAGCTGTGCTGCTGTTTCTCCTCCTCATTGTTATTATTTCAGTTATTAAAGATCAGAACAGACTCCTGAGATTCCACTGTGACCTTTAAAAGCCAGTGGCCAATCGGCTCCGTCAGGCAGCAGCTGATACAGATCAGTCCCTGAACCAGACGTCCTGGTGCAGAGTCAATGAGCTGGAATCCAGAAGGAACGTGGTGCTGGTGACGGAGGGGCCGCTCTTTTCTGGTTGTCTGTTTTTCTGTGAATGTGGCTGCTGAATGCGTAGACATGGCCGTGTTGCTTTATACAAACAGCTGACGAGATACACTCGTCTTTCTACAGATCTCTCTCTCTCTCTCTCTCTCTCTCTCTCTCTCTCTCTCTCTCTCTCTCTCTCTGTCTCCCCCTCCCTTCCCCCTCGCTGTAGCTGCTCCATCCTCCATGTTGGTTTTGGTTGATTTTGCCGGCTGATTTCTTCTTGTCCCTCTCCTCTCCTCCCTCCCTCCCTCTAGCCATCCATATTGCAGCCTGTCCAAGCCATATTCATGGGCCTTGTCCTGGCTCTGCTCTACTGGTGTTTCGGCCAGTTGTGGTAGAAAGGTACACGCCGACATGACATCAGTCTGTCTCTCTCTCTCTCTCTTCACTACCTCCATCTGTCCATCTGTTGAAGAGAAGCTGACTGAGGTGAACCTGTTGTCCTGCTCTGTGATGAATTCAGGGTTGAATGTTTTACTGGAAAAGTTTAAGAGGCGATAGAGAGGAACCCAGACTCCAGTATCAGTTCAGTTGAATTCACATCATTTTGGCCTCTGCAGAATTCTTGCTCTCGCTGAACGTCATGGTTGTTGATGTTTAAATAGCAATAGAACTTTTATTTTGTCAAGTAACTTAACTGACTGTATATAAAGATGGAGAACGTGGGTCTACTTCCATCCACTTTCCAGAAGTGAAGCCATTGAGCAAAATTGGTTTTGTCTGTAGTTGAGAGGAGGAGCACCTGAAGGTGTTAACACGTTACATGGAGGCAACCAGACTGTTAGAGTTGAACCCTGAATTCTGATCAGTAGGACGAACTCTTCACCTCTTGCACTTCCCTTCAAGACCGAGCTTCATCTTCATCATCGTGGTGGTCGGTCTTCATCTTCTGGGTTAAGCTGCTCAAACTAAAGCATGAATGTCTGTCCATCTGTCAGTCAGTCAGTCAGTCCGTCCTCCTGCTTGTCAGTCCCACTTCCTCTGCTTCTTCCCCCTGCAGATAACACTGAAACCTGCTCTTTAAAGGGACGAGCTCCCACCAGCCTCAGACTCTGTGTTTAGAGGAACCTGAGCCTCCTCAAGGAAACATTCTGAGCTCCCACAAGAAAAACTCCTTTTTATTTACAGCAAAAAATGTAAATGTCAATCGCCCTGGAGCTCAAATTATAAATATTATCATTCAATTTTTTTCTGATTATTTCATTTGGAAACGTCAGCTGAGAGTAACTTCTTCCCTATTTGGAATAATTTCACAGTATTAGAGAAACTAATGGTGTCTTTTCATAAATGAGTTCAAATCTAAATCCTGCAGCAGCTCAGCCGTCAAACACCAACAGGTCTGAATAATGATTTGAACTTTGCTTTGGACTTTGAAGTATTTGATCCCTTTTAAAGAGCCAGACTCTGACCACCTCTTAACAAAGGTTGGTTACTAACCCACTCCTCCTTCCTGCTTCATTCATTCACTGCCACAGCTCCCGCTCACTTTCATGGTGATGGTTTTATTTTCATTTTCTCATCTCTTGTAACAGGGTTTGTGGTTTTCTTCCGTTTCCTGCATCCGGTTTGCTGCCTCACCCCGCTCTGTTTTTCTTTACCTGTTTGCAGGTTTGGTGTTTGGTTCACACTGACTCTCTTCAGTGTATTTTTTTTTATTTTCTCATCCTCCAGCCATTGAGACATTCATCATTCTGTCCATCGTGTTCGTTCCGTGTCGTTTGCTGCTCGTCTCTCTATTCTCTAATGTCTGACCAGTGTTTCCAGTTGTTTGCTGTGGATGAAAACTGGTCTGTAACTTGTCTGTTTTTCTACTCAGGTAACCTCTCCTGGCTTCTTTACTTTGCTGCTTCCACCTGTTGAAGTTCTTTTATTAACTCCTTTCCTCTTCATCCCCTGAAGTCCCAAAAGACAATATTATTTCCCCTGGCATCCTCTGTTATTTAGTTATTCATGTTGTGCATGGCTTTCTGGAATAAGACCATCGACGGCTTTTTCATTTTGACGCAGCCGCCTCAAAAGAGAACTTTGTTGAGTAGAAAGTTAAAAAACATCCAGGGTCCGTACAGCAGCTGAAAAACATTTAACCCCACGATGAGCATTAAATCTTCTAGAGCTGAATTTTTATTTGGATCTGTACAAAACACACTCATAGAAATCACCTTAATCTATTGGATTGCTGAATTCATCAAGATCAAATTATTTTCCCGGGAAAATGAGAATGAAAAAAGAAAATTAAAAACTTGACCTATTTCACGATGTTAAAGAAAGTGGGAGAAGATACCAGATCCGCCCCTGATGTAGATCTGTGGGGAAATAGGATGACTCTCTGTCCTTTCATGGCGGTTTCATGTAGTTTTTGTGTAACATTGCGTTCACACAAACAGACGGAAGCTTCACCTCATGATAGATTCAACAATAGATTCTCTCAAATAGAACAAAACCCTCAGTGGATAAAATAAGAAAACTCTCCTCCTCTGGGACTTCAGACGCTTTTCTATCATCCTTCTTTCCTGCGGTCCTCTATTCTCTCTCTCTCCTCCTTCTCTTCTGTCTCCTCCCTCTCTCTCTCCTGGTCTTAGTCCAGTTTGAATGAAAAGCTTTGGACCCGGAAATCAAACTAACTGGATCTTGTCTCTGTGTCCTGTGTGTGTCCTCGTCTCCCCGGACAGAGCGGCTGGAGTCCCTGGATGCCGGTCATCGCAGTGATGGTCGCCGTGACGGCAGCCGTCCTCTACCCAAACCTCTCCAAGAGCAGCTCCACTTAGGACACATGGACACAGACACACACACACACACACACACACACACACAGGGCGCTGTGAGGAGAGCATCACTGCTTTGCTTGTATAAAGTTAAATTGTACATAATTGTAGAGGGAATATAAAGGTTGTGGTTTCTACAGAAGATTCAGAAGCTTCTCGGTTTATTTTGTTGTCGTTTTTTTTTGTTGGGGTTCTGTATTGTTTTTTTTTTGTTTGTTGTTTTTTCTGCAAGCGGGAGTTTCGTTGTTGTTTTTATTCTCGGCTCTCTCAGCTGTGGTGGGGGCTTTTATTTTTTGGTTTTCGTCTTTCTGCTGATTTCTAGGTAACAAGTCGTTCTGCAGCAGATCTGAGCTTCCACACGAACGGCCTGAGGTGACGTTCACACACACGCACGCCCCCCCGCCCGGTTGTAAACGGAACAGGGTGGAGGAACCAAACACTTCCCAGCGGCCTCGGGGCAGTCGAGGGGAACCACTTCCACATTTACCTCTAAAACTGGTTCATTGGCTCTCAGCGCGTTTAACTGCAGCTCTGCCCGTTTCATCAACACTGTCATATTTTAATATTCAGTCACTTCACAAATTTTTTTAACAGCTTTATATGATGACATCAAAAAGGAGTTTTAAGAACTTTAATAGTTCATATTGTCGAAACATGTATCGATAAGATCACTCCCCCGTCACTGGCTTCAGATCAGATTTGACCTAGTAAAACAGAGTCTGGTGTTTTCAGACGTCTGGTTTCATCTGAACGTTCTCACACAACACCAAGAGGTCAAACTCCCTGTCGTCCGTGATGAAGAAGAGCTGCAGACGAGTCATTCACCTGAGTCTGCTGGAAAGTGTTGGTCACGCCGCGGCCGCTTCAGGAAGTCCAGCTCTGCTCTGGTTCCCGTCGGCCATGTTGGATGTTGAACGTGGCGTTTTCTGTTTTCACTTTGTTTTGTTTGGGGAGGTTTTGGGGTCGGGGCTTAAACTTGAAGCCAAATTATTAAAAACAAAAGTCAGATTGATTTTCTTTTTTGGCGACACAGTAAAAGGGGTCAAAGTGCCTCGGATGTGACTTATTAACACCACAGTTTGTGTATTTGTGCGGACAAACACTACCACACACACGCGTAGCGTCTTTGACTGTCGGAGGTGTGTTTGTTGTTTGGAGAGAAGATGGACACTGACCTTCCTTCTCCTGGGCTCATGACCTTCACAGTGAATCGTGATAACGTCTCTTCAGGACCTTGTTGGTTCAGCTCTGGTTCAAACTCAACAACTTCTGGATGGATTCAAATTCGCTTCCCTGAGGATTAATCCCATTGACTTTTGTTGTAGCGCCACCAGCTGGTCAAGATACGTTAAAGTCCCACATGTAAGTTAGTGACAGGAAAGCTGGTTACAATACCCAGTTATATTAATAATATACTGTCCCTCACCTTAATTCATCGTGTTTGTCGATCATGATGCTGCCACCTTTAATCCTACTGCCAATTCCTCCTGGTGGTCAGTCACCGTACTGCACCACAAAGGTTTTTTGCACTACAGTCTGTTCCCCCCCAAAAAAACTAGACAAATCTTTGGTTGATGTGCGTTGAAATCAATTTTCAGTAAAATGAGAAGCAGCCTCCTTTGAGCTCAGAGTTCAGGTTTAACTATCGACCCACTGTGTTGATCTATATCCCCCTTAAATCATTTGCTTTCGAAAATCCTATATTTTCCTATATTAATGTTTGGCATCGCTGCACATCCTGACACTTTACCACTGTCAGCTGTCGATCAGCGGGGGAAACTTCTCTGGCAGGAGATGTGCGTCATGTTTCCTCATGTACATGCAAACCTGCAAAACCTTTGTTCCACAGAGCAAATGGTGGCCAAAAGATGCAGGGTCCCTGAACGCAGCACAGAGTCCTGCTGAGTCTGAAGTCCACCAGTGAAGAGCTGAGTGACGAGACGTCTGCTGACACTCGATCACACCCCATTCCCCTCCAACCAGAGTCTATTTAACGATCCAAGACCTAAGGAATTGATAATAAATATGATAATCTTCTTTAATTTCCTGGTGCCAGCCTCATGATTTATTTACACGACAACATCCACGTCTCAAACTGGGAAAAACTCTAAACTCTAAAACCAGACCAAGAGTGCATCAGACCAGTGGAATGTTTTGATTCTCACGTCTCCATCTTCTCTTCAAACACAGTCACACGCACCTCAGGCCTCTGCTGAGATCACGTGTGTGTCTGTCTGTGTGTGTGTGTTGTTCACACTCTGGACTCTTGAGCAGTGTTTGTCATCATCTGTGTACTCTGTCTTGTCTCCGTGTTTTAAAAAAAGATAAATAAATAAAGACAGAGAAAATACAACGAACTAATATTCCTGATGTTTAAAGAGAAGAACACTACAGAACAGTACAGAGAGAGAATTGTAAAATAAAAGTGTTATTGAAATGACGTGCTACTAGACTTATTTTGTTAAAATTGTTTAGAGATATGAGAGGGAGCTGTGTAGAGGATATGATTCAGATGATGTGTTTAATATGCAGAGCGATGTTTGGATTAAAGTTGTAGCAAGCTGACCCACCACCTGCTGCTTCCAGCGTCTTCATTCACTGTCCCCTGCACTGAGACACGGTCACAGGTCAAATCACTGGTTCACACGAGAGATGCACATATTCTGTTTCTACAGCACTTCTCTTACAAACATGGGAATAAACAACTGACCAGACATATGAAAGATAATGTGAGGAAACTGAAAAACAACTTCACGTTCAGCAGAGAATTTAATTGAATGTGGTGATATTGGTTTATTATTAATATATAGTTATAAGATAATAGGAAAACAGTTTTAAATGCAGGTAAACAGAAACATTTTTTGTCCTATACTTGATTTTTGACTGATGCAACATTCAGGGCAGCTCCTGGAAAATTGGAAATCAGATAAAAGTGGTGCATTAAAAGGATTAAGGTACATTATTGAATAAAGTGAATAGAAACAAAGACACAGTGGTTTTCCTGTTAATTATTTCTTATAGAAAATTAATTATTACATGTTATGTAGAGACCTCAGAGAGAGTCACATGTGAGAGGTCCAACTCCCAGGACGTAACTGAACTCATCAAGAAAATAACAGTATTTACAACATTGATGAGAATAAACTGTTTATAATGTAATGTAAAGTTTGTCAATGTTTAAACTATTTGAACATCAGAAAATGTCTGATAGAGACGGAAGGATCAGCGAAGACAAATTAACCAAAAATGTGAGGGTCAAAAAATGTCGTTCCTGTTCTGTTGTAAATTCTATAACTAAATGAAATGATCACAAAATGTGTCATTCCATTTTCCTCCAATTGAAAGCAGTAAAACACAGTAAAGACGAAGCTGAACAGTCTCAGAGCATTTCCCTTTGTTATAGAATCTATAGCAAAAAAAAAATGTAATTGATCACAAACGGTTTCATTATATTTGCCTCCTGTGGGAGGCGCTAAAACACCAGTGACGCCTCCTCAGTTAAACCCCCCTCCCAGGGAAGAAGCCGAACATTCCCAGTTTGCGGAGCGGCTCCTGAAGGCAGCAGCAGCCACCAGTGTCCGTGCGGTTCAGAAACTTCAAACTTCAGCGGCTCGCAGCAGAAACTCCGCGGGAACACGAAGCTCATATCCCCGCTGCACTCACCCCCCAAGAGACACCCCCCACCCGGAGAGCCACCGGCGGCGCACCCCGCAGAGCCCGAGGAAGATGCCGGCTACAGAGAAGGACCTGGCGGAGGACGCCCCGTGGAAGAAGATCCAGCAGAACACCTTCACCCGCTGGATCAACGAGCACCTCAAGTGCGTCAACAAGCGGATCGTGGACCTGCAGCTGGACCTGGGGGACGGGCTGCGGCTCATCGCGCTGCTGGAGGTGCTGAGCCACCAGAAGATGTTCCGCAAGTACCACCCGAGGCCCAACTTCAGGCAGATGAAGCTGGAGAACGTGTCGGTGGCGCTGGAGTTCCTGGAGAAGGAGAACATCAAGCTGGTCTCCATAGGTGAGTCCCCCCCCCCCATCCCCGTGGGTCCGTTTCAGAAGAGCCAAGATGGCAGCTCCTGGAGTCACTGGTCCCGATTCACATGTCCGAGCACCAGCGGGTTGATTGTGTTGTGAATGAGACCAGTTCGAGCCCCAAAACACAGGCTGCACACCGGACTCGCTTTAGAAACCTAGAGTTTGAATGTGTAACTGTGTTTTTCACCCTGATTTCTATAACCTACACTTTTATAAATGATTTATCCTGAATCAGCTGGAAACACTGTTCAATTCGGCTCACACGTGATTTCACATTTACTCTAAAGTCAGAGTTTAGTGGACTCACCTGGAGACAGAGGATCCACAGGAAATCTCCCTTTTAACAGTGAACATGTTTAATTGGATTTCAATCAATTAATCAAGTTTTAATTCTTCATTTGTCTCAGAGAACTTAACAAAAATGCAAAATCCTCTGTTCTTTACCCTGAACAATAGTAAAACTACAAAAAAAACTTTTGAACAAGGGAAAATACTTCGGAGGGAGTCACATAGTTTTACAGTTTTTAACATACTGGAAAAGTGAGTGAATGTTTGAACTGGTTTATTCAGAAGAAAATGTCTGATAGGGATGAAGGGAGCAGCGATGACCAATGAATGGAGGAGTTATTGTCAGTAATGGTGGAATATGTGAGCAGACATGTTATATATCATCGTCCTCAATCAGCCGCCAACACAACAACATGCTTTCATTCAGCTTTCATAAAAAACTCCACTTGTGTTTTATAATTTGAGACCAAAGTTCAGTTTCCTCTTTTTTTAGTCTTTTCCTGTTTGTTTTTCATGAAAGTGTGAAGGAGCCTGTTAGTGGAAGATCTTTGTGAGGTAGAAACAATAACATCACTTTAATTCAACTTTCTTGTGATTTGCTTCTATCGTAGTTTGTTCTGTTTTCGCGGTGACTCGCTTACACTCGGCTCTGGGGTGGGACAGGAAGTCAACACCGGAACTGAGCTCAGGAATTGTGCAATCTCAGGTCGATGTGCTCACCTGTGACATGAGTCATCGTGAATTATTGCTGTGGGAAAGTTCTAGACTTTAAACAAACCAATCTTCAAATCAGCAGATACGGTAATAAATGAAGCCATTGTTGTGTGGAAAAAAATAATTTCAAATGTCCACACCCTGTTGAACTAAAATCCATCCATCCCTTAATCCTGTGATAAAGATCGGTTCACGTGGTGATGACCGATTAAATACATCGCTCTGGCACCAGCAGCATTAAAGGTTCAGTGTTCAGGAGGTAGTGACATCTAGTGGTGAAGTTGCACATTGCACCTCACCTTCCAAACACGACCGAGAACCCTGTGGTAGCTTCAGTTGTCATAAAAACTCAAAGTGTGTTTAGTTTGTCCAGTCTGGGCTACTGTAAAGAACATGGCTGCCTCCGTAGAGAGGACCCACTGCTGATATGATCATAAAGTATTTAAATATAAACGCCCAATTCAAGGGTAAAGAAAACTACAGTTCTCACAATTATGATTAAACACAATCGTGTAAAGTAAGTTCTGCGTTGAAAGAACATTTTAAGCCGTGGCTCTTGAACTTGCTCCTATCATCAAATCTCCGCCTTCACCTGACCAGAGCCAATCAGAGTCCAGAATTAAACTCGGTTGAATGGTTGAATGGTTATAGATTGTTATATAAGAGACAAGACAGACACACACAAACACAGACACACACACACGGACAGACACACACACGGACAGACACACAGAGTTTTTTATAAGAAACATCTCAGGCCAATATTAGTGACCTCATCTCATATCTGTGGTCAGACCTGCGGACAGGAGTGTGTGTGTGTGTGTCTGTGAGTGTGTGTGTGTGTGGTTTCCTTAGACACATCCTCGTCTTCACAGTCATTCGGCTCAAATTCAGAGTCAGACCAGAACGTAAACTGTCATGAAGGCGCTGTCCCTCGCCGCCTTGAGTGCGTCCATGTGCGTCCCACATCAGAAACATGCCCGAGCGCACACTGAATGCACACTTCTCCAAACACCACTTCAAAGCTGCGTTCAGAGCCACACGTATCCCACAATCCACCAGGGCCGGCTGCTCTCAGTTTGGTAAGAATACACCGATTCGTTGAGCTATGTGGACAACGGGTCGAACGTCTCAACCGCTGTCCACTGTCTTCAGCCTCTAGAAAGTCAAACTGTGAATTGACTCGGCACAAAGAGGAGGAGCGACAACATGTTAAAGAGACGCACAATGTTTTTTGCAGTGTCTCTGTCCTCGAGTGTGTAACTGGTGAATGTAAAAGTTCTGCACAGTTAAAGATCGGTGGTAGAAGGACGTCCTCTCCTCTGCAGAAAACACAGACGCTCCTGAATCAACTCGTCAGTCGTCTGGCTCATATTTACACGACATCTTGACCCCCCCCCCCCCCATTTTGACACGCCCCCCTGATAAAACCCTTATGTTGCAACCGAGTACGAATTTGCCACTTCCGGTGAAGACGGTGGACGACCGGGGTCAAGACCTCGTAACCGACGTGATGCTCTCTCCAGGTGTTTCAAGTCCATTCGAGGTTTTTGGCTAAATCTGTAATAAGAGCGAGAAGGTGGTTGTTGTGGGAGGAGTCTTAGAGGTAGAGACACCCGGAGAAGCTGCTTCCAACATCTCCACGTGAACAGAAACATGAGCAGGATGTGTTTCCTCTCGGTGTGACCCGGTGACCTCTGAGTAGCGTCCACGTGTGGCTGCTCTTAACGGGCACTCGGACGTCACCAGAGAGACGTCACACGTGCACTTTATTACTTGTGAGTTCCACACGTGTGGTTATTGGGACGGATCCTGAATAATCCTCGGTGTGTTTCCACAGCTGAACTGAGCTCACGAGCGGAGCCGCTTGTTTTTGTCTGAGTCTGTCGGCACCGGGGGTCAGTTGAAATCCAGACGTCTGTAATGAGAAAGTTCTCCTGGAGTCGACGGGAGCTTTTCTACCTGATGTGAGACGCGTCTGAGGAAAGTGTGAAAGTGTGAAGCGCTGACGGGTGATGGGAGCGAGTCGAGGTCCAAATGTGCTCGGTGATGTAAAACCGAGGAGGTTTGATTTTCCACAGAACAGAGGAAATGACTGGCTGGGTGGGACACACGCACAGACACACACTCACACACACTAACGCACACACACACAATGAGGCAGAGCTTGTCATGTTTTAGTTTTCAGAGGTGAGCCAACGAGGTCGAGAGAAAAGTATTTTTATAGTAATAACTAGAGCTGAAATAAAACATTAGTCAGTCGTTAGAAACCTGATCGGCTGCTAATGTTCTCTGGCTCTAATAACATCAGTGTCTGTCGGTGGGCCTGTCGGTGGGCCTGTCGGTGGGCCTGTCGGTGGGCCTGTCGGTGGGCCTGTCGGTGGGCCTGTCGGTGGGCCTGTCGGTGGGCCTGTCGGTGGGCCTGTCGGTGGGCCTGTCGGTGGGCCTGTCGGTGGGCGTCTCTCTTTAATCCAGGTGATATGAACTTCTCAGATAAGTAACGTGTTGTGACTTTATCTGTGCACCAGTAAGAAACCACAGTGAGTCAGCGGTGTGGACAAACTGGGTGGGATCCAGTGTAACGTCCGTCTGTCAGATGCCTCACCTGCATGACGGGGGGGGGGGGGGGGGGGGGGAGCGTGGGAAGGAGCTGTTTGCAGACAGAGCAGTGGAACCCGGTGCCTCCTTTTCAATTACCCTCGTGTGTTAATGGGAGGCTGTGGTGCGGGGCCCCTCGTGTGAGGCCCCTGGACTTTTGTCCACAGCACACAGGAATAATTTCAGCACGTCTCCAGTTTCGTGTTGAATGTTTTGATACTTATTCTGCAGTCTGTTTATCTTCAGGCTCTTCTCTGCTGTTCCCGTTAATTTCCATCAGTTCCCCAACGCTCTGCCGTGTTGGGGGGGCAGGTTGTCTACCTCAACGTTTAACCCACGTGTTGTGTAAACACCGGATTCACTCGCCCCGTCTCACAGATCCCACAGAGTTATGTGTCAAAGTAATTAAAACAATTAAAAAAAAATTGTTCCTCCTTCACATTTATGTTTGTTTCTGTCCGATTGTGTAAAGCCCCAATGTGTAGAAAAGTGTGTTCGCACAAACGCTACAAAAACACCTCAAAAGGAAAGATGGGTGAGAAGTATACAGAAATATGATCTATTATTGATAATAAACTTTAATGTTAGTAGATTAATATAAGTATAATAACCGTTGTTAATAATTCCATCTCTGCAGAACAGACTGCTGAATACAAATTCCATTATTTTACTAGTACTTTACGAAAATGTGATTTTTAATGGTTTGTTAAATGTTCCTTAAAATCCACATTTGAATGATTTTAACTTAACTGAATCTTTTTTCTAAGATGTGAGCTGATGGTGAAGTGAACGTCTCAAACCTGATGACTCACTGGTTTGGTCCTTTGATGTTTGACTTTAAAGAGGAAATCTGTTCATTTATGGTGTGTGTGTGTTGGGGGGGTGTGTGTGTGTGTGTGTGTACACAAGTGTTGCTTAAAGAGGGTGTTGGCTGTCCGCTTGTTCAGGCAGGTGTGTTGCATCGTGGCTCCGGGAGGTTTCAAGGAGGTTTGAAGAATGCCTCGCACTGAAATGATTTGTCGGTGAATCAATCCGAACACATTCAGATGAATTCCTGGCTGCTGTAAACTCACCAGTGATGACACGTTTTTTAATGTGTGAAGTTTTACACAAACCAGCCGACACGGAGACCCTGGAGAGGTGTGTCTCCACCTGAGGATCAAAAAGTCCAGTTCTATTTCCCTTTTTAGCTAAAGTTTGGTCTCTAACATCTCCAGAGTTGAATATGTGGCTCTTCTGCTGCTAAACGCTTCAAGCTCTTCATCCGGTGGATATTTAACTCTGTTTGTTAACTGTGTTCGATGCTGGACTGATGAATCACTGTGGGTTCATTAGTGCTTATCTGCAACTCAGTAAATTTGCCATAGAATTTAAAGTTAAGAGCTGAAATATGATAAAAGTTATATTGTATTAAACGTATACTGATGAAAGTCTGTGGCAGCAAAGATGATTAAACTCAAGCTGTACATATAAATGAAGCTTATTCTATTCAACAAGTTCCTACAATGTTGATTCAGCAGCAGCAGGTGATGTTTATCAGACTTTTTAAGATGATGCTCCTCGTCCGTTACCTGTTCTTACACACAAAACACACACACACACACACACACACACACACACACACACACAGACAAACACACACAGAGTCGGAGAGCAGCTGGTGAACATCGTGGAACATTTAGATGCTCGACAGAACAAAAACAGAACTACAAGTGATTCACACGGACACGATAATGCCCCCCCCCCCCCCCCCCGCATCTGCTGGATGTGTAAATAAGGACACCAGCAATTAGACAGATCCGCTGGAGCAAGCTGTGAGGCTTTCAGAAAAACAAAGTGGTAAACAACGAGCCGTTCTTTTTTTAAAATCTTTAATTCTCAAGTGTAAAACAGTTTGAAATGAATGGAAGTGTTCTCTCGTGTGGCCGGCCCACATCTGTGTGTGTCTGTGTGTCTGTGTGTCTCTGTGTGTGTGTGTGTGTGTGTGTGTGTGTGTGTGTGTGTGTGTGTGTGTGTGTGTGTGTGGACTCGGGTGAAAACGGAATGAACAGGCCCGACGGGATCTGTAGCTTTCAGTGGGGACCTCAGTCAGGTAGTTGACCTCATTCTCTCTCTCCTACCAAACACAGACACACACACACACACAGACACACACACGCACACACTCTCACACACACACCACACTCTCACACACAGTTAACCAGCGTGGTGCCTCCAGGCTGTGTTTTTGTGACATGACTCATTTAGAAGAAAGAAATTCCAGATTTTCAGTGAAGTGACTGTTTGATAAACGTATCTGTTTCAGTGCACTTCATTAGACTTGAGGATGAACTGAATTTGGAGGTCAAAGGTCAAGATCACTGTGACACTTGTGAACACATTATCTGAAGAACGCGAGTGAGACTCCTTTCCCATTTGGCACAAATGTTCAAGTAGACCCGTTGGATTCATTGATTTAGATTTGGGAGGTCAAAGGTCAAGGGCACGTTCATGATATCTCAAGTCTCTCCTTAGGGAATTTCTTTTAAAATGTCAGAGTTCAAAGGTCACAGGGAACTCGTATGACAAACCAAGTCTGTAGACTGAAACTGGTCTGATTATTGGAGGCAGAAAACTGCAGGGAGGTATTTCTGTTTTTTTTTAAATCTGACCTGATTACATGGGGCAGGATTTGGTCCGACTCAGATCCTGGGTCAGAGTTTAGAACTGAAGACACTGACAAACTCAAGATATTCAAATGTAGCACATGATTCAGCTGAAACTGATTTGAAACATTGTTTTTCACTTTCACCACAACAAAGAATGATTGGTATTGAGGAAGACACACACACACACACACACTATTTCATACACACACACACACACACACACACACACACTCATAGAGGGAGAACAGTGTCCCAAGGTCAGCAGGGAATGAGGTACATTCCACCTGTTGTCAGGCCAACCTCAGTAAATATAGTCAGTGATTGGCTGGAGTTGACTGTGAGGGTGTGGTCGATTTGAAGGAGAAGTGTCACGTGACCTCAATGACCCGGCGCGGCCCTGTGGTGCGTTCAGGTCCCGTGAGATGGAGGAGAGACCAGAGGACAGACGGGACACACAGTTCAGGTCCTGCAAGCCAGTAAACACTGTAATGTCCAATGACATGCAAAGGTCTCCCATGTCCATAACTCACAGGTGGCAGCAGTGTTTGCATCGGGCCTGTTCTCTCACCATCATGATTCTATCTGTTAGTGTCACTCCTCCAGAAGCTGCTTTAATATTTGTGACCTTTGCCCTCATGGTTTGTGTTGTTACTGCACACGTTGTTGTTGTGAAAGTGTCGACTGGTCTAAAGATGAAGTGGTTTCAAAGTCCAGATTCTCTGATTTGGGTTCTTGTTTACTGCCTCTGGAGATTATCAGTGTTTACCAATCAGAACCAGGTCACTAATCAGAACCAGGTCACTAATCAGAACCAGGTCACTAATCAGAACCAGGTCACTAATCGGAACCAGATCTAGTGATCAGAACTAATCACTACTCACGTCACTTGCAGAAAGGTGAATAACATTTATAAAATATAAGTCACTGAACCGTCCAGGGGAGCTGTGTTTGTGATTCTTTTGTTTTGAAGGAAGGATTTCAGATTAAAGAATCATAACTTGTGTTGTTGGAACAAAAATCTAATTTTTGTTGGTTTTAGAAATCAGAGATGAGAAAACTGTTCTCAGGCTGCAGCTCAAACTTGAAGAAGCAGAACTCGTGCTCGC
Organism: Platichthys flesus; assembly: GCF_949316205.1. Taxonomy (NCBI): domain Eukaryota; kingdom Metazoa; phylum Chordata; class Actinopteri; order Pleuronectiformes; family Pleuronectidae; genus Platichthys; species Platichthys flesus. The sequence continues at coordinate 26,308,747 of NC_084946.1, forward strand.
GCAAAGTGTATTTTGCGTAGCTGCTGTAAAATCGACCTATTTGTTAAAACCAAACTATCAAAGTGATCCTGTAACTCGAGCTTATTGTGGAAATCAGGGTTTGGAGCGTGTGAACACTTGTTGTTAAATGGCGCTAGAATTTTTTTATTTTATCTTCCCCATTTTTCTGTTATTAAAACAAGCTCTGATGTCAGGCGACTAATCCCAACCTCCATCGAGCGTGAGCCTCAAATCAGATCCTGTCTCTGTTCGTACTCACACACCTGAGAACTCGTGTCACAGAACCATTCACGTGCACGGTGCACGTCAAGGAGACGCATTGGAAATCGTAGCTCAGGGGGCTCGGCCCACAGTCCCACTCAGGTGTGAGTGAACTGTAAAACACACACACATACACGCACACTGAGCCTCTGTGTTGCTGCAGAAAAGGTAACATGAGAGAGGCAAGGATATTGATTTACACACACACTCTCACTAACACTCACATATACACACACAGACACACACACAGACAGAAAGCTCCATTGTTGCTCTCAGGTCTAAAAACAGCAGCTCCTGTAGGTTTGTCCAACAAGAAGTTAAAAGCAACAAAGTGTTGCATTAAAATCCACTTTGACAAACGTTCATAACAGGAAGTCGTGTTTCACCGTCTGTTTCATTCAGAGTCAAATCGATGTAAACAACAGTTAAGTGTAAACATGTTTGTTTTGTTTTCAATCATTTTCAGTGCGGCGAGAAAATCACCAATAAGCATCATTGTTGGTTACGGCCCTGTTATCCATTATGATCCAAATAACAACGAACCAATGATAGAAATCAGATATGAGCTCTTAAAGGGACAGGACGCTCAAACTGGAGTAAGATGCACTGAATGAAAAAAACTGAATGTACAATGCAAACACACAAACACACAAACACACACACACACCTGTCCTTTTGTCCTCATCACATCCTGTTGTCTCACAGCAGACGCCCAAGTCTTTATGAAGCTGGACTGTTGTCATCATGTCGCTGGTTTCATTGTTATCCTGCACAGAGGCGCCTTTGTTGTGTGGGGATGTAACATCTCACACACAAACACACACACACAATCACACACGCACACAAATATGATGCTGAGTTCAGGACAGTCACTAAATATTAGTTTAATGATCAGTCTGACGGGGAGATGACAGTATGAGACGGTCTCTCTCTCTGTTCTTTCTCTTTTAAACACACACACACACACGTGTTAGGAAGTGTGTGTCTCTCTGTGTGTGTGTTTGTGGTTCCAGTGGTTCACTGAGGATTGTGATGGTCACAGTGGTGGTGAACCTCCTGCAGTCTGGCTCAGCTACAAACATCTCAAACTCTGCTCCTCTCCTTCGCTCTGCTTCTATTTACTTCCTCTTCTCTTTTCATCTTCTTTTCCTTCTCTCTCTTCTTTTCTCTTTTCCGTCCAGTTTATCTTTTTCTGTCTCACTGAGAATAAAAACTTTTTCCATTCTTATTAGCTCAGTCAGAAAGTTCTCGAGTTCAACTCGGTAATCTCTGCCTTCGGGGCAGAGCAGATTTGAATATTAGAATTTATTATTTCTGTTTGCAAACTATTTAATATTTACCCATCCAGCCGGTACAGAGCAACATTATGGCACATTTGGAATCATGATGAATGTCTATATCTCCATCTTCATCTCTATCTATGGTCTCCACCTCCTCCTCCAATGCGTTTGCATAAAAAATGAGGTATAGATGAAAGTATAAACATAAATAATAAGAAATAGTTTTTCTTGCCTTTTTTTTTATTGAGTTTTCTTCCAGTTTCCTTCTCATCTCGTTTCTCTACTTTCGTTTAATGAAGTCAAATGGCTGCAGGATTATTAGAATGTTTTCCCAGTTAAAACTGGTTTATCTTGACCCCCCCCCCCCCCCCCCCCCCCCCCCCAGGTTCCATGTAGAAACAGGGTTTGAACATTTCTTTGACTTTTTCTCTCTTTTGCTAATTGCATATTTATCGTTTTTTGACACGTCGGTAAATTCTCCTTTCTTTTGTCTTGTGCTCTCTCATAACTTCCTTTCTTTTCTCTCCATCATTTCCTTCTCTCCTCTCTCCACCCTCCTCCTCCTCTTCCTCACCACATGGCTGGTCTGGGCTCTGATGACATCATAGCCTGGGAACCGACAGGGTGAGGTCATTCAAGGCCAAACGCTGCGGTGTGTTTGTCAGTGTGTGTCCTGTTTATGCTGATGCAGATGTATTGCCAGATGTGTGTGTGTGTGTGTGTGTGTGTGTGTGTGTTAATGACAGGGCACCACTGTGCTGGCGTCTCGGCTCTTGTGGTTCACAAGTCGTCTTGTTTCTTCTGTTGATTTTATTGTGAACTGTGCGATGCTGGCGTCTGAGATAAAGATATTGATTATTTAAAATATGGACGTAGACCAAACTGTTGATGTGTTTATGTCACACCCTGCTGCTGCCTGGTCCCCCCCCCCCCCCCTCTCACCTGAATCTCCTGCTGTGTGCAGTGTAACCTCCAGAGAGAGTCTGGATCCGATTCGCAGACATCCTCTGGAGTTAATTACTGAAAACACCTTCCACACTCGTTATTTTGCTGTTGACTGAATCGATAATGGCTGTTTTTAAGAACCATTCAATTCAGGATCAAAAAATTCGGTAACTACGGTAGCTCTGGCTCTGACTGGATCTGTAGACCTCCTCTAATGAGCGGAGTCCCGGGCCTGACGTCCTCCCGGTGGTTCCTGAAGAGTCTCTCCAGATTCACCTCTTAAACCAACACTGGACGTCTTCCAGCTCCATTCTTTGAAAAGTGTTTTTCTCTGGGTTCATTCACTTCTTTGATTTCCTCATGAATGACTCTGAGAGACATGAGAGCGAGTTTCTCACTCCTTTGATCTCTCTCTCTCTCTCTCTCTCTCTCTCTCTCTTCATCTCTCTCTTTCTTCGTATCCGCAGCTGTTTGAGTGCGGCCAGTGACCAGATTAAAGAGAGAGAGAGAGAGAGAGAGAGAGACAGAATGACAAAGCCTCTGCCTCTCGCTCGCCCTCGTGAACCAAACCGAGGACATTAAAAGCCTCCCTCTCTTTGTCTGTAATCTGGATCTCTCAGCTGCGTGACTCATGTGACTCTTATTAAGCGGCAGAGTCACTACAGCGCTGCATCATGCGGTGATGTCACGGTTTGGGAGTTCACCGCGATGCTCGGGGGGGGGGAAGACTCCCGGCTTCTCTGGAGAAGGTTCCAGTCCTAGACCTCAGGAGTTTGTGGATCCCTTTATTTGGAAACGTCTCACACATAATCGGGTTGTCAGCACGATCCACAGAGTCTAGATTTATTTGTAGCTTTTAACTTCAGTCGTTTCTTTATGATCACTTGACCTCTTAGGGGCAGAAGCGATGAATTGAGTTTCTTCAATCCGAGAAAATGTGAAAGGAAAGTAAATCTGTCCGTAATGACTGCGACAGAACTTTTGAATCAATTTCAAATTTAAACCAAACTCCACATTTAAATGTTTTGTAAGATGAAAACCAGATTATATGACAACTCTGTGATGAAATCTCTTAATGTTGGTTTTAAAATCACTTTTATCTACATGGCTCAAAACGCCGCCTGGTGCCTCAAACGTAGAGTCAGCAGATCTGGAGTTTTTTAACAATCATCACATTCACGTGTACATCCATGAGAAGTTTGAACTCCCTCTATCAAAGGTGGGGTCTTGTTTCCCAATCCATGCTGAAGCTAAACCATCAAAACCAGCACATCGTCTCCCATTCAGAGACGTTCCCCCCCGTCCTCCCCATGTCTCACACACACTGGTTGAACCCAGGTTAACTGGTAGAAGGCTGCAGGGGAACTTGTGTCAGAGAGATTTACAGACACAACTTTACGGCCTTAAAAATGATTGTGGGGCTAAGTTAACAACACAACTGTTCTGGTTTATGGCTGAAGAAGACTCTGGGACGAAGGCTCTGGTTTGTGATGATGACTATGGTCCTCAATAAATATTGTTGAACGTGCAGGGACACAAACTGACGACTGGGTTTGTGTGCGTTTGGCTTTTGTGGCTTTTCTTTGCCACCATCCATCAGTCCTCAGATGGCAGGGGGTGGTGAAGTGTGTTTGTGTGTGTGTGATGAATTGGGGGGGGAGGTAATGATCTCACTGTTGTGGAATTTGAGCGTGTACCCTACTGTGGGTCAAACCTACACACACAGACACACACTCACACATCCTGTTGTTCACCACTGCAGGTACCTCCTGTGCTGAGTTTTCCATTTTGAAACAATAACACAACTTTGGATCCTGGGTTCAAGTATTTAAAAATTAGAGGATGTCATCATCGTGGTTATTAAAAATCAAATAATAGCTGTGATGGATTTATGGTGTCCTCGCTCTCCTGTGTGATACTGAAGGCTTTCTGCGGGGGGGGGAGGGAGGGCGTGGCCTGTGTCTCTCTCTCTCTCGCTGACATCACTGCGACGAGCTGCCTCAGGCGTCAACTGTTCTGTTCAGCACTAAATTGTCGGGTTGGAAGCTGAACGTGTGTTTGTGAGACGGATCCAGTCGTCATGAGAAGTAACAGCTGTTTCAAGTGAGACAGCAGTGGGCGAGAGACAGGGGGAGAGAGAGTGAACTACAGTGACCTCACACAGAAGTGATCTCACCTGTAGACAGGGTGTGAGCCTGGTGGAGCTAAAAGGCTTCGAAATGTATGTAAATGTCTGAATGGACTCAACGTGTGTGTATTTTATTTATTTACTGGTTGTGTGCGTGTGTGTGCGTGTGTGTGTGTGTGTGTGTAAATGCAAATGAACTCAACAAGGCGTGGGCTTGGTGAGAATGTTCCTCGGTAGGTTATCTTTAAATGATAAACTTCTGAAGCTATTCAGTTAAATATTAAGATCAAGGTCCGACAGACATTTTCTCAAATATCCCCACAGATAAGAGAGGGTTGCAAGATGTCACTTGATAAGTGAAGTCATGAAGAAGTGAGAAAAAGATGTCATGCATTGTTTAATACATTCATATTTCCCGGACGATAAACACAACAAACTGAAGCTCATGTAGACGGAGAAATACTGTAATATATGATCATGTGGAAGGAGTGATGTCAACACATGACGTCACATGAGGTGCGTCTCAGTTCAGGGGACACGTCCTTTTGGAGGACGCGGCCTACGAGCCGGTCTTCGTGGGCTGTGTCGATCACGGAGACAAAACCTTAGATGAGGTGATGTTCCTGGATTTGCACCACCAACCTGCCCCTCCCTTATCACAGATCTGCAGCTGGACACGCGGAGAAAGTTTCCCTCTTGGAGTTTCAAGGGGTTTGGTTTAGATGAAGCCTGATGTTTGAATCTGAAAGTATAAGCATCAGACGTTTTTTTGTCTTTGCAGATAGATAGATAGATGGATACTTAATTAATCCTGTGGGAAATTTTGGTCATCCAGTAGCTTATACACTTAACCGACATACATACATAAAACACATATACATGGGTAGAACATTGCAGATACAGATACATGAATGGGTCTGTGCTGTTGGAGTGGATAGAACAAACTGATATATATATATATATATATATATATATATATATATATATATATATATATATATATATATATATTATTATATGGACTGACCCACTGGACAGGTCTTTTACCAGTTGGTTATTATCCTGACTGTTGGCGACCACTCTGCTGCAGGTCACTGGTTTCGGCTCGTTCTCTAACTTCCTGTTCCAGTGAAGGTGTGGCCCCGCTGATAAGAACCACATTCTGTTCCCTCCCTCATTCACCTTTACACACACTCCCACACACACTTTATCTCACTCCCCCTCACTTTCTGTTTCTGCTCCATTCCCCCCCCCCCCCCCCCCCCTCCCACGTCTCCATTTCGCGTCCTTGTTGTCTGGATGTTGTTGCATCACCATAGTGACGGGTCAACACATCCACAGGTATCGGCCGAGACGTCTGACGCAGGCAGATTATACAACGAGGGGGGGGGGGGCAGTTGTGAATGGGTTTGTTGGCGGATAAATCTCTGAATGAAAGAGCTGAGAGGGCGGGGGGGGCATGCACTCATGCAGACTTTCATGAAATCAGAGTTCAATAAAGAAAGTCTTCACCTGAAGGCTTCAGGATTCTCTGACAGGTTTCCTACGGTCATGGAGAGACCTGGAAAAGTCATGGAGTTTTTAAATGTTTTTTTTCCAGGCCTGGAAAAAAAGCCATGGAAAAAATAATATCCCAAAAGTTTTGGAATAGTCATGGAAATCTGTTATATTCATATTTTCATGTCTTTCATTTATGCTGAGTTTTAAATAATTCATATGCTTTTAAAGACATTAGAATATTCCTGGAGTAGCTCTGATGTACTTGGGTAAATATGTTTATGCTACAATCATCATCATCATCTTCCTCCAGTCTCTGAAAACCACAGCTCCAAAGACCAGTTTCACAAGTGGGCGAGTTTGTTTGTTCTTGGTGGGATCAGGTAAATTCCTCCCACTGGCACCACTGGGTCGAACAAGACCAGTCAGCTCCTTGAAGCTGCGAAGGATATGGTTGAATAGCGTTGGGCACTACCTTCCCAGGTGTGTGTGCGTTTGTGTGTGTGTGCGTGTGTGTGTGTGCATCCAACCGGCAGTATTTGTGTTTCTTTAGAGAACAAACCCAGAAGGTGACATCAGCTTCTTCTCATGGATCTGTGTGTAGAGCGTGAGCTGAAGGTTTGAAGAAGTCTGTTTCAGGTGTGAGAGCTGAGAGTCACATGAGGAGGACGGAGCGACTCACAACTCAGACGCTCAGGAAACAATGCAGCAGATTATCAGAGCTCTTTAAACCTCTCACACACACACACACACACACACACACATACACTTATTTGCAATACACTTTAGTTTTCTGTCTATCAGTGTTTTGATTCACTGTATTTATTTATTCCCCCCCCCCCCGTCGCCCTCTCTGTCCCTCTTCTTTTGTTAAACAATAAGCTACCATGGCAATAGCCTCGTTACTCACAAAACTATGTCGGCGAGGACACACACACACATGCACACACACACTCAGTTTGAAGGCAAAAAGTTATTACTTTAAGTTTAAAGTTTAGATTTAAGGTTAAAACATTTCAAGTGTTTCATATCAAACAGTTGATACAAATATTTCAGAACAGTGCAAACATTTAAGCACAAAAGTGAAGTGAGGATGTTTTTCGAATATAAAGAATTGAATATTCTTATAATAATGAAATGTAATGTAAAAAATCTATAAATTTCACACAAAATTTAGTAAACAACCAGCTCAGACTCTTATGTCTGAGCTGGTTGTTTAGCTGCAGAATGGATTTGGAACCGATCTGACTCTGGATTAATGAACTGGCTCGGTTTAAAAACAGCAGGTTAATAAATCCTGTACAACAAACATATTGTGTTTCATATTATTCAACCTTTTTAAAAACATGTGCTTGTTTCCTGTCGTCACAGCACAAAAGAATCCGGTTGGGAAACAGCATCAGAGGTTTGTGAGGGAACGGTGGCTTTAAGTCACAAAAGCACCAGTTCAGAAGAAAGTACGACTTTAATCCTCCGCTCAGACACTAACTACACAATGATGTCATGACTTTAAGGGTTTCTTAGTTCTTCACCTGGTCTCAGGAAAGAAAGTGTCTCATTCAGAGTGATCAGTGAGTGCTCAGCTGAATGAGGGAGTGCACTCAGCCGTGGGTGGTGCTGTGTGGGGGGGGTGTGTGTGCACAGGGTAAAGGTCATTGTCGAGTGCAGCTCGCTGACAGGATGTTTGCTGGTGGTGACACACACACACTCACACACACACACACACACACACACACACAGGTGGGGCAGAAAAACAGCAAAATGGAAAGGAGGGAAGGAATATGGCTGTGTGGAAAAAAGAGGGGAAGAGAGAGAGAGAGAGAGAGAGGGGAAGCCACAGAGATCAGAGTGACATGACATGTAAAAAACAAACGGCTGAAGAGTGAGAGAGTGAGAGAGTGAGAGAGGGAGAGAGGGAGACAGGGAGAGAGTGAGAGGAAGCACAAGAGGAGAAAAGCTGCACTGGATTGAGAGAGAAAAGAGATAAATGAGTGTTTTGAATCTGGCAGAGAGATAGACAGATTTAGGAAAGTTTGATGTCGCAACCTGCCCTCTACAGTACAACCTTAACTCCCACACACACACCCACATACACACACTCACACACACAGTCATTACAGGGTTGTGTCACCCATGGGTGAGGCAGCCGCCTCCCCACGCTCCACCTCACCCTGAGCTGCTGGAACACGTCGGCTGCTGACGGTGCAGAGTCTTCCTCAGGTGCACTGCTGTGGGGACACGCTTCATTTCTGATGAACACTGAGAAATTCACTGTGTTGCAAGTTCCCTCACAGCAGAACAGTTGCATAAGAAAGTAGAGACTCACTTTACACGTTAACAATAAACACCAATCAGAAGTTAAGAAGTTTACTCTGGGTTTGTTTGAGTTGCTCTGGAGTTTATTAGACAAATGTTTAGACTCCTCTGTGTCCTTGTGTCACCGCTGCCTCGATAGTTTGATTTCTTAAATGTTAAAGAAGAAGAAGAAGTTGTTGTTGTTGTTAGGGGAGAGAGAGTGGACACGTGAATTGAAAACAAGAGGAATGTTTTGTCTGCTTGACTCTGAACTGTGTGTGCTGCAGCTAGAGATTAGCTGGTGTGTGTCTGTGTGTGTGTGTACCAGCTGGTACAGTGTGGTCTGATGAGTGAGAGGCAGCTCTCTCTCTCTCTCTCTCTGTTCTGCTCTGTTTTAAATGGGTTTGTCTCTGGCTTGTGTTCAGGTAATTGTGTTTCACAGGTCGGGCTCTGTCAGCGTTACACAACTTCTCATCCCCGTCTGAACTGAGGTGTCATTGTGTCGACGTGTTGGTCCAGAACAGATTAAAGCTGCTTGTTGTGTAATCATGGACGTCAGCAGTTAAATCAGAAAACATGAATAACCAACTACCCTTTTTCATCTGCTCTACTTATAAGTGTCTATAATTTAGAACATTCTGTGTTCAAATATATTTCTATTTCTTTTAATTCCATGTTGGATGAAATAACCACAACCCCTCTTGCACAATAACCCCAACACAAAGTGTCATTTTTACATTGAAGTATTCAGTTCAACTTTTAGCGGCTGATCTGACGTCTCTGCATTTCTCTCCTCCAGACTCTAAAGCCATCGTGGATGGGAATCTGAAGCTGATCCTGGGTCTGATCTGGACTCTGATCCTGCACTACTCCATCTCCATGCCTATGTGGGAGGGTGAGGATGAAGAGGTAACAGCCCATCTTCATCCCGTCTGTTGATCACATGACATCCGTATATATACGTGTCGTGGAAAGTTTTTGTTGCTTTGCAGAAAGACTAACGTTTGAATCAACTGAAAGGATTCAACTGGAAATGTATAACTGGAACACAACTGGTGCTGACTGCACTGGTCCTGTTGTTTTTCAGGCAGAATCGAAGACACCTAAACAGCGTCTGCTCGGCTGGATCCAAAACAAAGTCCCAGATCTGCCCATCAGCAACTTCAGCAGGGACTGGAGAGACGGCAAGGCACTGGGAGCACTGGTGGACAGCTGTGCACCAGGTACACTGTGTGTGTTTGTCGATGTCTGTGTGTGTTTGTGTGTGAGTGTGTTTTCTGTATTGTATTTTAGTTGAGCTCTGGGAAAGCAGCAGTGTGTCGTTGACATCTGGAGACTTGTTGTACGGCAGCCATCTTTAATCACTCACGATAAATCCTTTCTTTTGAAGTTTCTAAAGCTCAGTTTTTGTAGAGAGTCGATCCGATGAGACTCATCTCACAGTGTGACACGTCCCACATCCCCCCCCGTATCTGCACCAAAATGAAATGGGCTCTTCCCAGACCCGTACCGCATCCTTTCACTAAGTGTCTTGATAATTCGTCAAGTAGTTTTTGTGTTATCTTGTTCACAATCCAATGAACCAACAAACACAAGGACGGGGTTGAAAAAATAACTTTCATAGACGCTAATCTCAGTGTTAGAAATATGAAAAGTGTTTTCCCAGAAGGCCTCTCTCTCTCTCTCTCTGTTGTGTGTCTGTGTGCAGCTCTTTCTCACATTGTTGTGTTTTGCTGTGATCTCTTGCAGGTCTGTGTCCAGACTGGGAAACCTGGGATTCGGTCAAACCAGTGAATAATGCCACTGAAGCCATGCAGCTGGCTGACGAGTGGCTGGGCATCCCGCAGGTTCGATTCCCTCTGACTCTCGTGACCTGTAATCATTGTGTAACACTCAAGTGAGATCAGTCATCCCAGGGCAGTTTTCTTTTTTCGAGGTTAGAGGTTAAAGTTTGTTTCCTCTGAGGATCTTGTTGCAATAATAGATTTTCACAATAAAGCATTTTTAACTCTATGAAGACGGAACCTGCCGCGTCCTGTGAAAACCACAGGAGACCGATACATGGACACAGGCACCGTTCAGTTTCCTGACTCTTCACGACAAAGGAAACTCTCCGATCCTGAATTTGTTTTTACTCGTTTGAGTCCAAGAGAATGAAAAAGCAACTGGCACTGAAATGTTTTATCCTGAGTTATGCAAAAAATGGTTTTCCCCAGGTGGAAATGAGAAAACCAGTTAGAACGTCAGAGGATGTCATAACATAGTAATGATGATTCACGGTTCTTTTTATTGACGTTAATTTAGAGCATATCTGGGAAATGCAGTCCCTGTAATTCACCGATATTACACTTGTGAAAACCCTGAACCAGTGACGCACAACATGACAACTTGACAACATGACAACATGAGCAGAGAGATGAGTTCAGTGTCCCGGACTGAACCCAGTGTTGGTCAGATCTGATCCAGAGCCACGTCCCCCCACCCCCCCCCCCCCCCCCCTTTCGACCCCCGTGCCACACCTCCACAGTTCATCCGGGTCACTTCAGCCTGTAGAGTCACGGAGGCGGATCCACTATAGTATCAAAATAATTGTCGATAACTACGTGTAAGTGTGTGGACACCCGACTCCCAATACTAATAGTTGTTAGTTTATTTATTTTGGCGGTGGTCTGAGCTTCTTAGTTCCACTGACAGTAAATCCTAACGCTGCAGAGAACTTGATATTTCAGAAAGAAACAGTGTCACTGCCAACTTTGTGTCGACAGATTGTTAATCGGCATTTCCTGTTTCAACATGACAATGCCCCAGTACGCCAAGCTACACATCCACAGGGAACAGATTTCCCAGTCTGGTGTGAAGCAACCCAATTGGCTTCGTGAAAAACTCTGACCTCAACCCTGGAGCGTCGACCTTGAGCCACGAGCCCCCGAGGTGGAGAAACTCAGCCTCGTTTCAAAATCTGCTGGAAAGTCTGAAAATATAAATGAGGCTGATGCTCATGTTTCACACACGGGTGAATTGTTCAGCCGTCCACATCCTTCTGATAGTGTAGTGCACTTCAACTGTGCGTCTGCTTTCTAAAGACACTTATTTAACACACAATCAGCAGCGTTAGTGCACATGTGAAACTAGAATGAACCAACAAACCGCTTATAAAACCACTCTTAAATTCACTTGACACAGATTCCACCTTCGCAGATATCAGTCCCCTGCTCCATCTTGCAATGTGGAACAAAGAAATTCCGACTTCCGCCCCCTGATCCTGAGCCGCACAAAACATTGAATGAGCTCTTCCCTCGGCCGCGCCCCCTCCCTCCACGGGGATTTGGTTGAGCAGTTTTTGTGTAGTCCTGGTGACGGTGGAACAAACAAACACAGATGAAAACATTACCTCTCCTCTGTGGCTCCGGAGAGAGCCTCGTAAATATGTATTTAAGTTTCAGAATCTGGAGTTTAAGACAAACGGCCGCTCGCTATCTCTGCTCGCTCCTCCTTCATGCTTCAGGCTGCTGCTAGCACCACTCACCTGAATCTCCAACCTCACTATCAGCAGACAAGTTGCATTGTGGGGGATGTAGGCACCAGGTTTTAAACAAACAAGGAAGACATGTGCATCTTTTATTTGAACTATCCTTGTTTTGTGAGTCTCACCGTGTTGTTGAAGTGTTCAGATAAATCTCTCTTCATCTCACTGTAACGATCCTTTCACATCATAACACAGATTACATGAGCTTGATGTGTGTGTCTGTGTGTGTCTGTGTGTGTAGGTGATCACCCCAGAGGAGATCATTGACCCCGGTGCAGACGAGCAGTCGGTGATGACCTACCTGTCTCAGTTCCCCAAAGCCAAACTGAAGACTGGAGCTCCACTCAAACCCAAACTCAACCCCAAGAAGGCCCGAGCCTACGGACCAGGTATACACACACAGACACACACACACACACAGACACACACACAAAACTCCATCAGATGAGATGAAATCCTAAATGAACACATTTCTTTGCAGCAAAAGCAAACAAAAGATCCGATCAACCTTTTTAACGTTGTGTGGTTTTTATGCATCATTAAAGTTTCACACGTTGTTATTTAGGTTCTGGTTTTAAAGGTTCTCTGTCTGTTCTCTGAATAACAGCAGCTTCTGTGTTTGTGACCTGTTGTTCTCACTGTGGGTTCACTGGAAACACTGGTGTGGCTGACAATGAGAGGAAGTGAGCGGCTGGTCGGCTGAACAATGGCTTGCACTCCGATCTCACACACAGACACATACACACACACACACACAGACACACAAACAGACAAAGATTGGTGAGGTCGTCCAACAAATTGAACTGTTAGCATGAGGAGGAAATACCTGGAAATGACTCCATATATATACTCAACAGGACACACACACACACACACACACACACACACACACACACAAAGATGAAGGTTAATGTAAAAAATTGAAAATCCACAAAACAATTCACTCAACAGTCGTATTGACAAAGTAAAGAAAATCAGTGTCGGTCAATTTGAACTGTGTTTTCTTCTTCTTCAGTTTCAGTCGACGGTCAGTGATAATGTCTGTGATTCTCAAACTGTCTTTGACATCATTGATATTAACGTGTGAGTCTTCTCTCGCTGTGCAGGCATCGAGCCGACGGGGAACCGGGTGAGGCGTCCCGCTGTGTTCACCGTGGACACGTTCAGTGCCGGTCAGGGACAGGTCACCGTCTACCTGGACCATCCAGACGGCACCAGAGAGGAGGTACACACCACATCCTCCTCCTCCTCCTCCTCCTCCTCCTCCTCTTCAACATATCCGACTTCTTTAGAGAGAACGAAGTCGAACGATCGCACGGATCTAAAATATCCATCTGTGTTGTTCCTCAGCTGAAGGCGGAGCCTAACGAGGGCAAGAAGACGTTCAGCGTCACCTACATTCCTCAGGTGGTGGGAGCTCACAAGGTGAACTCCGGTTTCTTTAAACATGACTCAGTTGTTTCTGAGAATGTTAATTCCACTGAGTTTGTCAAATTTAAAAAATATCAAAAAACGTAGCAAGCGAAAGTTTAAAATCTATTTTTCCCTTATAACTTTAGGACCTAAACTTTAAATTGTTGAAAATCTAATTCTTAACAATTCTCAGATGTTGGTATGAAAGTTATGAATGAAGTTGTTGAGATTTAAAAGGCTTCATCTTATCTCCGTGTTGATTACACACTGACTCTGTGGCTGTCGTTTTGGATTCCCAGGTGACGGTGATGTTTGCAGGTCAGCAGATTCCCAAGAGCCCGTTCGAGGTGAGCGTGGACAAAGCGCTCGGCGACGCCTCCAAGGTCACGGCCAAAGGGCCGGGAATCGAACCTGTGGGCATCGTCGCGAACAAACCCACCTACTTTGACATCTACACTGCAGGTCAGCCACGAACCAGACGCATCACTCCAGACTGAAAACTATTGTTTAATTATTAGTATTATAAAGAACCTGTAAACTGCACCTAAACATAAATTATAGTTTAATTACAATCTTCTATCTGCGTCTCAGACGTTTAGACGATGTAGTCATCAACTAAACCTGGAGCATTCCGAAGCTCCTGGCAGGAGCTCCGTGGAGCAGGCCTCGGTTCAGACCGTGCAGCCGTCTCCGGTGCTGATCACAGAACTCAAGATGTTTCTCACAGGGTTGTTGTGGACTCACGTAATGGTCCGTCCCCCGGGGGCCACCTCTCAGCTGTTATTGCATGCCTGGCCTCCCCTGTGGCGATGCCCCTGCTCGTTCCCCATAAAGTAGAACTTCCTTCGTTAGAGCCGAGTCGTTGAATGGAGTTTCCTTTTCTTCACGTCTCGTCTGCAGGAGCCGGCACAGGAGACGTCACGGCCATGATCAGAGACCCTCAGGGCCGCCAGAACAGTGTGGAGGTGATGATGGAGGACAAGGGCGACGGTGTGTACCGCTGCACCTACAAACCCAACCAGGCCGGACCACACACTGTTACCGTGACCTTTGGAGGGGTGGGGGTCCCCAAGAGCCCCTTCAGCGTGGACGTGGGGCCCGGTGAGTCCTTTCAGCTCTGCCACATCACCTCTAGTTGTGTATATATATAGATCATCAGAGAACATCTAACCACTCCTCCATGTGTTCCCTCTCCGGTTTGTCCAGCCTGCATGCCGGGGTCGTGCAGGGCCACAGGCCGGGGGCTCCAGCCGACCGGCCTGAGGGTGAAACAGGTCGGGGACTTCAAGGTGGACACCAGGACGGCCGGCAGTGGAGACCTGAAGGCTGTCGTCAAAGGACCCAGTGAGTTCAGTCTGTTTCTGTAGAGACACAACGTGGAGTCCTCACCTCACTCAGTCATTAATCCCAAGAAGCCACTGACCACTGAGGCTCCTCGTGGTCGCCCTCACGGGTCCATGTGTTTATCTTCAGCACCACATGAGCCGGTGTTTGGGTCGAGCTTCTCGGGCCCGAGGTCTTTTATCTGCTGAGTGAAAACTGAAGAGGACAGGGTGTTTACAGTCTGAGCCCCGGAGCTCTGTCTGAGGACGTCTGGGACTTCTTTCACTTCCTGTCTCACACTTTTACTGGAGAAACTCTCCTGGGTTTATTTGACTTCCTAACATTTTAATGGTTTATTCAGTTATAATCTTTTTTTTTTGTGGCCCTTTGTGACTAGTTTTAAATAAATAAATAATGAAGATGATGGTTCTTATTGTTCTTCATCATTATTTTCACCTGGTATTGGTAAACAGCAGCAGGCAGACATCTCCTTGAGTGGGGGTGTGGTCTCTAAGACTGGCAATCGAACAATATTAAAACAATTCACAACATTTCTGTTCAATCATGTTTTATTTTCTATTTTTTAAACCTAAGTTGAACCTTGTTGGTTCTCGTTGGCTCGGTCCTGTGGATCTGTGTTAAATGTCAGAACGCTCTTTTTAAATTGGATTTAATTTGTTATTAACACTGTTTGTGATTTTCAGAAGGCACGGAGGAGCCGGTGAAGCAGATCTCAGGTCAGGACGGAGTGTTCTCCTACGAGTATTATCCCAACAGTCCTGGCAAGCACAGCGTCTCCATCACCTGGGGGGGTCAGCACATCCCGAAGAGGTGAGCTGTAAACTCTGTGTGTGTGTGTGTGTGTGTGTGTGTTTGTGGTTTAAGGCATTACCTCAGCACATGACCTCATCTGGTGTGAATGGGTGGATCCTCAGGGGAAGGAGGAGACTCAGTCTGGGCCTCGTGTTTTCTTTGTCACTTGTCTGAAGAGGAGATTGTGTGTTTTGTTGTGCAGACATTAACGACAGGGTTCCCCACATGTCAGAGCTGAAAGGGCTCATCTTCATCTTGTGAGGTATTTTAAAAAAAACATTTAAAGAGTAGCTTGTTTGTGGTTCGTCCAGAATCCAGACCAGAACCATGAGCAGGCACCAACAGGTCTCCAGTCTCGACTGCTCTCTCACCAGATGAAGGGAACGCTCACAAAGTCCAAAATACCTTTTTTATAAGGAAGTTAAAATTCTAATGATGCTGCGTCTTTTGTGCACATTTTTCAAAACACAATAAATCTGTTTTAGGACATTAGACCGACAATAAACATGAGACCAGAAGCTGATTCAGATACAGTTTCTCCTCAATAACTAAACATGACATATCCAGAGTCTTCAAATAATATGGATCATTCTATAATAACAATAATTTATACCACTCCTTTCAGGCTTACTTTCAAAGTGCTTTTCAAAATAAAAGAGTAGCACATACACACTCTGCATCGAGCTGTTTTATTTTTCAGGATCAGGTTAAAGTTAGATTTAAGTTGTAAAGAAGCTGGAGAGTTCTTCATGACACAAAGATAGACACTGAAACATGTGCCATATCGAAAACAATATATCACAACAGACACAATCACACACATCCTGCTCACACACGCACTCACACACGCATACAATTAACAGCCATTAACTGCTGAATATTGAGTTACAGTTGTGTGTGTGTGTGTGTGTCGACAGCCTTGAGGATGAGCTCATGCTGTGTGGCCTTACACACACACACACACGCACACATACACACAGTTAGATACTGAATGACCACATAGGGTTGTGTGATTTGTCTCACTCTGACAGTTCTTCTCTCTCTCTTTCTTGTTTTCAGTCCGTTCGACGTGACGGTGGGGAAGGAGGCGGGGCCTCAGCAGATCCGGGCCTGGGGTCCCGGCCTGGAGGGAGGCATTGTGGGTAAACCCGCGGCCTTTGTAGTGGAGTCCGTCGGCACTGACGTGGGGGTGCTGGGTGAGAACAATGCTTTTCCTCTACTGGTGAAACCCCCCCCTGCTCCACATCCTTTCTAATCCAACCTGCTGTCTGTTCAGGTTTCGCCATCGAGGGACCTTCACAGGCTAAGATCGAGTGCGAGGACCAGAACGATGGGTCATGTGACGTGAGCTACTGGCCGACGGAACCCGGAGAGTACGCCGTCCACGTGACCTGTGACGAGGAAGACATCGAGCACAGCCCCTTCATGGCCTTCATCGTCCCTGATGACAACACCAGTGACCCAGACAAGGTCAGAGACCCCCCTCCTCCAAACTGAGCAACTCTCTGTTTCAACTTAAAGCTCAAGATGGATGTGTTTATGTGTAAAGATTGAGAAATAATCATTTCTTGCTTCATCACCGTAGGTCCAGGCGTTTGGGCCGGGGCTTGAGAAGAGCGGCTGCCTGGTCAACCAGCCGGCGGAGTTCACTGTCAACGCCAAGGAGGCCGGGAAAGGTCCTCTGAAGATCTCAGCTCAGGTGAGACAGAGGAACACGTCCACAGAAGAGCATTTGTCCCGTCCTCCGAATGCACGGGGCACTTCCTGTTCACGATATTAAGAAAACTTAAAAAAAAAATTACCCATGTTCCTGCAAAATGTAAAAGTCTGTGTTCGAGACACCTGTTGCATATGTTCAGCAGCAAATCCTTGCACCTGAGATCAGTGAGTCTCGATGAATCCAATGAGATAATAACTTAAAATGTTTTGATTAAACTCAAATGATCACCTCCTCTGTCAGGACGCAGAGGGACTTCCTGTGGAGGTGAAGGTGAGGAGCAAAGGCGACGGGCAGTACTCCTGCTCCTACACGCCCACCTCCCATCTCAAACACACCGTGGCCGTGGCCTGGGGAGGAGTCGGCGTCCCCAACAGCCCCTTCAGGGTAAGCCGCCGCTCACAGCCTGCCGTCACAACAGGAAGTGCCATCCTGCCCAAATCTGGGGATCTGGTTGAGGCACAAAGGGTCAAAGTTGTCACATCGGAACCTTTGGTTAAAACCGAAAGCTCCAGAGTCGTTGTTCAATCCGAGCAAACGGTTTTAAATCAAAGTGTGAAGAAGGTGAAGTCCAAATGTCCTGATGTGAGCAGCAAAGCTAAGAAGCCTCTGATTATCATCACCACTTACACTGAGGCGTGGTACAGCTGCTAAATCTGGAGCATCATGCATTCAGTTTATAAATCAACAAAGAGATGCTGGTGGAAAAAAAATCACCATAAATGTTAAATAATGAAAAAAATAGATTTTTCTTTTTTGTTTTATCAAAACAAATAAATGAATAATGTATGTTTAAATAACACACTGCCACAATATGATCAAAAACCAAATTTTCGTATTTGTCTTCATTTTAACTTTTCATCTTGTAATAGTTTACACGTCACGTATTAACTCTCTCTCCTGTGGCTGCACTGTAACAATCTAGAGTTTGGTTTTTGCACTTAGAGCCTCACTAATCCAACAGTAGATCTGTCTGTTGTCTTCAATGATATAATATGACTATAGAATACGGATTGAATCACCATATTCACTAACCTGTCTTGTCTGTTCTGTAACCACTGACCATGCACTGTTACTCACTCTGCTTTGTGTATTTTATATCAATTTATTTCTTTTTTTTTAATGTTGAGCTACAATAGAGCTTCACTAAACTGAACCTTTTGTGATTCAAACTACAAATCAGTGCGAAAACTGAATCATGTCAACAATTGATATCAAAAACCTGAGTCCGATCCGACTCGTTTGTTTACTTAAATATTGATTATTACAATAGTTTCACTCTCTTATTATTTGAAATATTGCAAGTGCAAACATCTCAACAACATGTAGTTGTTATTTAAGAGATATGATTGAAGTGAAGTTGAAACCAGATGTTTGATCTTGCATGAGGGGTGGTGGGGGGGGGTGAGAGGTTCAGATGAGTGAAGCTCTGCTGTCGCCCCAACGGCTCGTGATTTCATTTTTATTTTTTCTGTAGAGTAATCTTTCCTTCTGTTAAATGAAAACCTTTTCAGTTCATGAATTAAGAACACCCACCTTTATTCTGGAGAAACCTTCTGTTATCCAGCTCGTCTTACAATAGTTGAGGACACTCACTTTCTTTGGTGGCTGATCTTCTGCTCTGTCCTCAGCTACAATCGTCTGATCCATCATTTTAGTCACTGTGAGTCTACTCAGGATCAAATTGCCCCAAAAATGATATTCATAAAAAGGATGGGAGTGAAAATGTTTTCATTTCAGTCGAGAGTTACTCTAAGCATTTCTCGGTCACCACCTTTCATTTAGTTTTTTCATCACAGTTTGAGGTATTTATTTTCTTTGTTGTTACTGTGAGGTTACAGACTTCCTCAGCTGTCTTCACTTGGTTGTTGTTGTTGTTTTTAGGCGTTTATAGTTTCACCCACTGGGTAAATAAGTCTGGTGAGAAACTGCCAGTTGGCCTCGGACCTGTTGAGTCCGTGAGCTGCTCAGGAATTTGACCCCGATGCCAACAACAAGCTGCAGGAGTTGACAAAAGTCTTTTGTGTTATAAGACGACAGACGCACAAAGTCCAAAAGCTGCTCAATAAACCTCAACTCTTTTATTTAGAGGCTTCACAACATACATTATCTCAAAGGGCTTCACTTAGAAAGACGTTACATAATTATAGAGTGAACCCAACAGCTCCCACAATGAGCAATTACTTGGAGACAGTGGAGACAAAAAAAAAAACATTTAAAATCTTAATGTTTAGATCTGGAAACTGCTCCATACTTTATGTGCTTATATATTTTTTTCATAAATCATAAATAAGAACTTCCTGCAACACATGAAAACATGTTTGTGTGCTGGAGACGAGATTTGCACTGGTCCACCGAGCCTTTCAACTGGTGCAGCGATGTTTGTACTTGTCTGAAAAGTTTGATTTCAGAGTTAGAGCTGATATCACAGCGATGACTCAGCAGACTTGTTGTGAGCTGCAGCAGCCTGAAGGCTCCATGTTGCTATAGTGGAGGATGGAAGGTAAACAGCCACACCCAGTTACCTGCTCCCGGCACTGAGAACATTAATCCGCTGCAGCAACACCTTTCATTTCAAAAACTGGGAATGTAAAGAAGCCCAAGTTTACCTGAGGTTGAAGAAGCAAAACGGATTGAGTTACTATTCAATTGTATTTAGAAAAATAAGTATAGATAAGTAGCCACATTAACGACTAGTCTGTTAATTTAGTTAGTGATAAAGAATCTGAGAGGAAAACTTCCAAACTTCTCATTGTTTGAAACTCTCTCCCCCCTCCGGACCTTCCTCTGGTTTCCATGTATCATGACGTTGGATGTGTGTAATCTGTTAAAACCACGACATTAAACTCATTTTCATTCCCAGCTCTGTTTTCCAAGACTAATTTAGTTAATGATACTTAATTGCTGCATATTTCTGTCCTAACGCTCGTGAATCTGTTTTTTGTTACTAACGTGTTGAAACTCACCTTCATCATCATCATCGTTTATCATCACTTCAGTTACACTACGATGGAAGTGAGATTGGTTTCAAAAATAAATTCTCACATTTCATTTAAATGTTTTACTGTGTTGTTTGGTTCATTTTCACTCATTTCTCACTTGAGTAACCTTATTGTCATTTTAGATGTTTTCTTCAAAATTATTGATTTATTTTCTATAGAATTTTTAATAATATCTTTCACTCATTTAAGTTTATATTTTCCCTCGAGAGACCAACTGGAAATAAGGATTTAATTTTTTATTATTGACATATTTTTATCAATATGTTAAAAATAGAAATGTGAAATAGAAATGCGCAAATAGACTCAATTAAACTTCTTTTAAATTCAGATTTTTTAGAGTGATTATATTATATGTGAGTCGTTTGCCTTTCACTTAACACGTTGACCACTAATATCACTACAGCACCTGTACGTGAAACATGTTCTAATAAGGTTTGTTTTTGTTCTACCAAAAATTTAAAATGTAATCTATTTTCTTCAACACTAAATCTCTTTTAACATGTGTCTCTTCTAAGCTTCTAAATGCCAAAATGTATTTAGCAGCTATAAGAAAAATAACACCCTTTCAAAATCAACCTGTGGTTTATTGTTTTGGTCTACACCTATGTAAGATGTACGCTTTCCATATATTTGTGTAATCTTTTCACTTTTATTAATTAATTATTGATTGTAGCATGTGAAGCTGTAGCTGGAAAGTTAGCGAAAATACCAATATCTTATTCTCTTAGAAGAGACGACAAAGTAAAAAGTTTTCAATTGAGTAAATCTAAATTCTGATGTACTCCACATTTTAATATACCTTTTAACAGATGTTCTGTTAAGTTCAATTTAGCCATAGGAGAGACAACTATCACATTTAAAGATGCATATAATCTACATAATGTAGAGACAAGTAAACGAGTGGATCCAGGACGGAGCCTTGTGGGACTCCAGATTCTGAGTTCATTCTCTGTAATGATAAAAAACTGCCAAAGACCAAGTGACTGTTTGTAGTTTGTGTATGAAGAGGGATTTTTACATAACCTTAAATTGTTAAATTAAGATGTTGTTTCCTGTCGGTGCTCGTAGGTGAATGTGGGGAAAGGAAGTCACCCCAACATGGTGAAGGTGTTCGGTCCTGGAGTGGAGAGAACCGGACTGAAGGCCAACGAGCCCACACACTTCACCGTGGACTGTTCAGGAGCCGGAGATGGTAACACACACCCCCCCACACAAACACACACACAGAGAGTCACGCACACACACACACACACACACACACATAGGGTAATAATGAAGACAGGAAATCCTCCCTGACTGTTTTATTTGGTGCGACCGCAATTTCCATCTGTTTCAGAACAACACACAAAGAGTTTCACACACCACAAGAAGTTTACACACTCTACACACTGCTTATAAGTACACATACATGTACACTCACCTTTATATTGTCTGGAAATGATTACAACACACACCGACACACACACCTTTCCTGCTCTATTCTGGCGATGATGTCAAGGCAGAAACATCCTGACAGAAAATTCGTCATTCTGAAGGAGGAACACACACACTCACACATTTCATCATTTACCTGCCGTGCAAACCCCCCACTGAGCACCTTATTAGGAACACCAGTCTAACACTGGTTATTTCTTCCCTTCGCTCCAGCCTCAGTTCTTTGTGGCATTGATTCCATAAAATGATGATAAAATCCTTTTGAGATTCTCCCTCATTTCCACAGATTTACAGTATTAGTGCCGCTCCTCCTCTGATAACTTGCTCACATTAAATATTATTTTTAATAATCCTTGAGAGGTGAGTTTATTGCCGGATATTTCTAGTTTTTACCTCAACAATAAGGACCAAAAAAAGGCCTCAGTACCTCTTTCTATTGTTGTGCACAACGGGCCATTGTTCATTATGATTGAACACACTTGTCAAACAACATTGTGTTGATTGCTCCTCCCGGGCGAGCGAGCTATGTGGGGGCAGCAGGCGAGGTCTAAAGAGAGAGAGGTGAGTGGCTGTCAGTGGTTTCTCCTGCTGCTCAGAATCTGACCTGGTTCTGTTGTCTGTTGTTTTCCTGTGTCATTCCTCTCATACTCTGAATTCCTGTGCTGTGATTGATGGCCGCGCTCGGCTGCAGGGAACTCACATTGAGCTGAACTCATGTCTTTGTGGCGTCCCGGCGGCAAAGTGCAGCTGACGTGAATGAATTATCTAGATGGTGGGGGGGGCAGACGGAAAACACAACTTCCAGCACCCTCTTGTGTTTCTCTGAGAGTTTGCTGTCACACTGGGAAGTAAAAAAAAAATCTTAATAACATGTGGTTTCACATGTGATTATCCAACACTCAAACTTTGTGTTCATATTGTTTCAGGTGACGTCAGCGTCGGAATTAAATGTGACGCCAACATGGTCGGTGAACAGGAAGCTGACGTGGATTTTGACATCATCCCCAACGCCAACGACACGTTCACCGTCAAGTACATCCCCCCCGCTGCGGGACGACTCACTGTTAAAGTCCTGTTCACAGACAAGGTACACACACACGCACACACACACACACACACACACACACACACACACACACACACAGAGCTGTTAGGTTTGGAGGTTTAGTTTCAGATGTTGACAGGATATGAACGTTTCCCCACAGGAAGTACCACAGAGCCCCTTCCAGGTCAAAGTCGCTCCTTCTCACGATGCATCGAAGGTTAAAGCAGAGGGTCCTGGACTGGCTCGCACTGGTGAGAGACACACACACCACACACACACACATACACACACACATACCACACACATCTATTGGTCTAATCGGCCAGTTGCACTTTAAATCTCTCTCTCTCCTCCTCGACCTGTGCAGGTGTGGAGAGTGGGAAGCCGACTCATTTCACCGTGTTGACCAAAGGAGCCGGTAAAGCACCGCTGGACGTCTCCTTCTCCTCGCCGGTCAAAGACTTTGACATCATCGACAACTACGACTACTCTCAGACGGTCAAATACACACCTGTCACACAGGTACTGCCCACATGCACCAGCTCAGTGGTAACGACAGATACACAACTGATCAACGGGGACATCACATAAGCTCCTGCACAACCGCTAATCACAAACTGTCTTCCACTGTGCGTCACATAAATAGCAGCGCATGAGGCTCAGCAGCAAATTGCATCTGTTGAATATATTTTCAGTGAGAAATCCCTCTATTGTCTCAGCTCTTTATCAAACCAAGATGATAGGAGGATAAGCGTTGTGAGAGTGAGATCAAATCCTCCTCAGCTGCGATGACAGTTGTAATCACCAGTTGTGTTCACACAAAAACAACAAACCTAGCACACGCTTCTCTCGACCTGTCTTCAGTCACTCAGCATCTCAAACAGTAACGGTTGAAACCGTCTGCAGGGGGATACGGCCATCTCTGTGAAGTTCGGAGGAGACCCCATCGCCAAGAGCCCGTTCACGGTCGGGGTGGCCGCCCCGCTGGACCTGGACAAGGTCACTGTGGACAACCTGGATGGAAGTAAGAACTCCTCAGCCTTTGTCTGGTTTGAATCTGTAGAGTTTAATCTCTTCAAGAAAAAATCTTTATAGATTATATTATTAGAATACAGGACAAGAAGGTAAGTCATATATTTAGAATTTCACTTCTCTGATTTCAGGAGTGGAGGTCGATCAGGAGCAGCAGTTTACGGTTGACACCAAGGGGGCAGGAGGTCAAGGTCACCTGGAGGTGGCAGTGGTGAGTGCCAGACTCAGTTTACTGTTGATTTAATATTACAAATAAATAAAATTTACCAGAACTCACCAGTTCCTGTGTGTTTCATAGCTGAGTCCCAGTCAGCGTGCTGTACCGTGCAAAGTGGAGCCTCAGTCCAAGTCGGCCGATGTCAGCCTGGTCCGTTACACCCCCACAGAGGAGGGCCTCTACGCTGTCAACGTGTCCTACGACGGACACCCCGTCCCTGGGAGCCCCTTCCCTGTCGAGGCCCAGCTGCCTGCAGATCCCAGCAAGGTAACATCACTGTTAGCATCAATCACTTTCCATGACACACGTAAATGTGTGGAATCGTTGAATAACAACAATAAAATATCAACAGAAAAGGTGAAATCAACTAATTAAACTGTAATAGAAGTGGCTGCATGACCTCACTGCTGCCCCCCCCCCCCTCCAGGTGAAGGCTTTTGGTCCGGGCCTGAAAGGTGGGTTGGTGGGGAACCCTGCAGAGTTCACCATCGACACCAAGGGAGCTGGCACCGGAGGCCTGGGGCTGACGGTGGAGGGGCCGACCGAGGCCAAGATCGAGTGCTCGGACAACGGAGACGGGACCTGCTCTGTCTCCTACCTGCCCACCGAGCCTGGAGACTATCTGGTCAACATCCTGTTTGAGGAGGTCCACATCCCCGGCTCGCCGTTCAGAGCGGACATCCAGATGCCCTTTGACCCCTCCAAGGTGGTGGCGTCAGGGTCGGGCCTGAAGAGAGCCAAGGTGAGGGTCGAGAGGGGCAATGAGCAGGAGAGCTGAAGGTTCAAACTTTTCAGACAAGTGATGATGAGAAATTAAATTCAACAGGACAATGATCAGCTCATTTTATCAGTTTCAGAATCTTTTGCAGCTCAGATTTGATTGTCTGACTCTTGGGGGGGGGGGGCTCTAAGTTGCAATGGTTGCTAGAACCAGATATTAATCTCCACGAAATGGAAAAACATTGAGCTACATGTGGTTGGAAACTCTCAGCGGGGGAAAATTACTTTTTCCAGGTTCAGTGAGAAAATGTCTGTTTAATAGTTTCTAAAGAATGAAGTGGTGACCCAGCCGGTTGTGTCTGTGCAGGTTGGTGAGACCAGTGTGGTGAATGTGGACTGTTCCCTGGCTGGACCGGGTCAGCTCAGCCTGGAGGCGCTGCCAGACTCCTCCTCTTCCAGCCCCACTGGCTCGGCTCCAGCCTCCGGTAACTTTAAATCACACATCATCACTTAGTTTAATTTCCAGGTTACGTTCAACATTTGTAAAATCAGCTCCATGTTCTGGGGACAACTTAGATGAGAGGTTTTATTTTAGCAGAAGCCATGTGCCGCCCATAAGGATTAATAAAGAATAATAGAAAAAACAATACCTTTGTTAATAGTGAAAATGTGATTATAAGATGATTGCTCAGGTCTGGTCACTGTGAAGGCCTCAGGTCCAGTGTGATGGAGATTCAGAGACTGTTCTCAAACGAGCCCTGAAGCCAGAAACCACCGGCTCTGTCTCTTCACCGCTCTGAAACCCAATCCTTAGTTCCGCGATGTGAAAGTGAGGCCTGTTGTTCCAGGTGTGAGAGCTAAGACGGAGGTGGTGGACAACAAAGACGGGACCTACACCGTCACCTACGTCCCTCTGACCTCGGGGATGTACACGCTCCTGCTGAAGTACGGAGGAAAGGCCGTCCCCGGTTTCCCGGCCAAGGTGACGGTGGATCCTGCTGTGGACACCTCGAAGGTCAAAGTGTTTGGACCTGGAGTGGAGGGGCAAGGTGCAGTGTGGACCATATGTGTAGCTGTGTTTACTGACTGATAACTTTAACTTGAATTCCTTCTTTGACCAGAAACTTTGTCGCAATCTGTAATTTCAGAGCACAAATGACAAATTAATGCATAT
Source organism: Platichthys flesus (assembly GCF_949316205.1). NCBI lineage: Eukaryota > Metazoa > Chordata > Actinopteri > Pleuronectiformes > Pleuronectidae > Platichthys > Platichthys flesus. The sequence continues at coordinate 26,334,569 of NC_084946.1, forward strand.
TCAGCTAAAAGGAAAATAAATCACAGTTTCCTTCCTGATGTTTTTCTCAGGCTCATTACATTCATACTAACCACGACTGGTAAATTCATCTTTAACCCCCCCCCCCGCTCTCCTGCAGCTATTTTCCGAGAAGCCACCACAGACTTCACGGTGGACGCTCGGCCCCTGAGCCGGCGAGGAGGCGACCACGTGAAGGCCGAGGTCAGGAACCCGTCCGGGTCGCTGACGGACTGTCAGGTGACTGACGAGGCCGACGGCACCTACAGAGTGGAGTACACTCCCTTTGAGAACGGTAACACCCCCGAACCCGTGTGTTCAAACCCCAGTATCAAGATGAAACCCTGAGGCGTGTCGTGGTGTCAGGTTCCTCAGCTGCTCTCCATCCTGGTGCGTTTTGTTTCAGGCGTCCACAGCGTCCAGGTTCTGTACGACGACACGCCGGTTCCCAAGAGCCCGTTCAGGGTCACTGTGTCCGAGGGATGTGATCCCAGCAAGGTGGTGGCGTCCGGCCCCGGGCTCCAACAAGCCCTGACCGACAAAACCAACAAGTTCAACATCGTCACCAGGTGCTGCCGGGGGAGCGAACCCACTTATCAATTCTCTTTAATGTCGTGTTTCTGAGTATTAAGACTTCTGAGCTAAAAAACTGCTTCTACAGTACAATGTCTCTTTTGTCTGATTTTGGTTTTATCCGTGAACAGAGGGGCGGGGATCGGCGGCCTCGGCATCACCGTGGAGGGTCCGTCAGAGTCCAAGATGTCTTGTAAGGACAACAAAGATGGCAGCTGCAGCGTGGAGTACGTCCCCTACACCCCCGGACTCTACGACGTCAACATCACCTACGGAGGAGAGCACATCCCCGGTGAGATCAGTTTCCTTCTTTAAACCCTTAAAACACATTGTTGTGATGATTTGTGGGATTGTGTTTCCTGTTGTTTTTGTGACACGACTCCTTTTCCTGCTCTCTCCAGGAAGTCCGTTCAAAGTCCCGGTGAAGGACGTGGTGGACTCCAGTAAGGTCAAAGTGACCGGTCCCGGCGTGGGGTCAGGGGTCAGATGCAACATCCCACAATCCTTCATGGTGGACTGCAGGAAGGCGGGCGTGGCCCCCCTGGCCGTGGCGGTCACGGCTCCTAAAGGCCTCGCTGAGCCGGTGGAGGTGAAAGACAACGGGGACGGGACTCACTCGGTGTCCTACGTCCCCTCGGTGGAGGGACCGTACTCTGTGGCCGTCAAGTACGCAGAGGAGGACGTCCCACGCAGGTACTCGTCAGTACTGCACTACAGAAGTACTAATGTAGCAGGAGCTGAACATTTTATCAGTTGTCATTTGGACTCAAAGGTGAACTGATTTGAGGTCAGTGGCTGAATGTCATAGAGACCTTATGAGTCTGATGGAAAACGTCACTGGTCAGTGGAGGCCACCACCAGGGGGCAGTGTTTCAGCTTAAAGCAAAAATCTTTTTTTAAACTAATATGATCTAACTAACAGAAATCCCCCCTGGTGGCTGCAGTGGGGTTTTGGTGCCTTGCTCAGGGGCTCTGACATCAGTCTGTGTAGTAACTTGTGTCCTCTCTCAGTCCCTTCAAGGTTCGGGTTCTGCCCACTCATGATGCCAGTAAGGTTCGAGCCAGCGGGCCCGGTCTGACCAGCGGCGTCCCGGCCAGCTTCCCCGTCGAGTTCAACATCGACGCCAAGGACGCCGGGCAGGGCCAGCTGAGCGTGGCCATCACCGTAAGACACACAGACTCACAACCACACAATCACACGATCACACAATCACACAAACAATGATTCAACCGATCTTGAGTTTGATTTACGGGGCCCCCTCCTTTCATTCCAGGACCAGGATGGTAAAACCAAGCAGCCCAGTATCCAGGACAAGGGGGACGGTACGTACGGGGTGTCTTACGTCCCGGACCGCGCCGGCCGCTACACCATCGTGATCAAGTACGGTGGAGACGACATCCCGGCCTCGCCCTACAGAGTCCGGGCCACGGCCACCGGAGACGCCAGCAAGTGCACCGTCACAGGTAGGTGACCGCCGAGGACGGAATGTCTCACAGGAACCACATGTCCAAAACGCACAAACCCTAATAACATGTCCCCCCCCCCCCCCCCCCCCCCCAGGTCCCGGCGTGGGCCCCACGGTGGCCATAGGCGAGGAGCTGGGCCTGGTGGTGAACGCCACGGGAGCCGGGAAGGGGAAGGTGAGCTGCGTGGTGGTTCAGCCCGACGGCAGCGAGGTGGAGGCCGAGGTGCTGGAGAACGAGGACGGGACCTTCGACATCTTCTACACGGCTCCGGCTCCCGGGAACTACGTGATCTACGTGCGCTTCGGAGGAGAGAACATCCCACGCAGTCCCTTCAAAGTCATGGTGAGGGACACTGCTGGGAGTTCTGGGAGTGGTCACTGGGTTACACAGGAGGAGGTGGTTGATTGTTGCAGCCTTGAGACGGAAGAGCATCATGGAGACAGATGGAGAAATCGATTTGGGATTAAATAGGACAGAGTTTTAGATTTATTTATTGATCATTGATGTTTTTCTTCCTGACAGTGGTTCGTTTCTTTTCACTCTGGAAACTTGAGTTGTGTAAATTACTCACGTTCCATGCGTTCTAAGTGCAGATGGATTAAAAAGCTTCTCGTTCTCTCTGCAGCACTGAGGGAGATTGTTGGTTGATGAAGATGAAGATTAACCTTCATCTTGTGCCTTTAGGTCGCACACCAGGATTTACCCATGAGGCCTCAGCATAGGTCAACTTCCTGTCTCTCTGTGTCTTAAACATGTGTTACAGATTCAGCATTAAGATCAGAGGAGTCTTTGAAGGGACCAAACTCAATTTGAGTTTTCTTTGATTTTAAACCTGAACTAAGCGGTCGTGAAACGTGTGAGCGGGACCGAAGTTTGTTGACAGAACTTTACTGAGCAAAGAGTTGGAAGCAGTAGAACTCAAGTGAGGAAGCTTTAAAATTCTGCTGTGAATAGATTTCATTTCACAATTAAATTCAACTTAATTAAACTTCCGTAGATGGAAAAACAAACTTGAATTTGCTGTTTTAAAAAAGAACAAGTGGAACTCTAACTTGCGATGGCCCTAATGAAGAGAAACCTCCACACATGTGTACAAAGGTGGTGTCCGTGTGTGTGAGTGTGCCCGTGTGTGTGTGTGTGTAGCAGGTCACATGTTAACCCTTAATATTGTGTCTTCAGGCTACTGATGAGGTACCGGTGATGCAACAGCAGATGTCTCAACAGCAAAAGGCCGCTCCCCCTGGAGCTGGGTTTCAGCCCTGGGTACCAAAACACAAAACATGCATTAACACAACGCAACACAAACACACACATACGTCATGTAAGCATGCAATTAACCACCTGTAATAAACACAATGTTTTTATAATTAGTGTAAAATGACCTTTTAATGGTCGGATTCACACAAACATTCAAAACACACTGCAGACCCACAATACACTCTATGGTCCTATTACAGGTACACACACGCACGCACACACACACACTCTGCTCCTCTCTGTTGCAGGTTACTGGCTGCTGGTTCACACCTGAGCTCTCTCTCTCTCCCATTCTAACGTGTCCTCGCTCGACCGCTTTGCTTCCTCTGCCATCACTTCATCTTTTGTCTCAGCCAATGGGATCGCAGCAAACTTCTCACATCATCACATAAACAATGGTTACGGGTTATTCTTTTTTTCATCTCCAAGAGATTTGTTGTGGTGGTCTCTCGCTCTCTCTCTCTTTCTCTCTCTTTTCTCTCGCTCTCTCTCTCTTTCTCTCTCTTTTCTCTCTCTCTCTCTCTCTATCTCTCTCTTTTCTCTCTTTTTCTCTCTCTCTCTCTCTTTTCTCTCTTTTTCTCTCTCTCTCTCTCTTTTCTCTCTTCTCTCTTCTCTCTCTCTCTCTCTCTCTCTCTCCCACTCTCCCTCAGTGCACTCCTCATCGCTGTGGCTGAATCACACAGTCACCTCCTCATCATCTTCATCAACAACATCATCAACCTCCTCTTCCTCTCTCTCTTCCTGCTCCATCGCTACACACTTCCCAGGATGCCCCTGGGTGGGCGGGGCTTGGATGCAGCAGCATGTTTCTAACGCAGGTCGCGGACAGGAAGCGTTTCAGTGTTGAATGACGCGTTGAAGTCTGTGTGTGTGTTTGTGTGTCTGTCTCCTCCAGGTGACCTCGGACGGCTCTGAGCCAATCAGCAGCAGCGTGAACGGAAGCGGCTTCCGGTCGTTCGACATGGTGATACCGTTCTCCTTCAGGAAGGGAGAGATCACCGGTGAGCGCCGGGCGGATCCCCAGAGGACGTCTGCTGAATCAAAAGACTTTATAACCAACAACTAGAATCTCCAACAGAAATCAGCTGTGAACGTGTGTGTGTGTCTGTGTGTGTCTGTGTGTGTCTCAGGTGAGGTGCTGATGCCTTCAGGTAAATCTGCTCAGCCGCTGATCACAGACAACCTGGACGGGACGGTCACTGTTCAGTACTCGCCCACCGAGGCCGGCCTGCACGAGATGCACATCAAGTACAACGGCACGCACATCCCAGGTTTGCACTCGACACACACACGCACACAGACACACAGGGTGCAGAGGTGAGCTGTAGACACATGGTGAGCAGGACAGAACCTGCTGCCGGGCTGTTTGGACGGTGGCGTCATTGACGGGAAGGAACACGGAGAGGGTCGGTGATTAGAGTTCTGTCTCTGCGGTAAACAGAAGGTGTGCACGGGGCATGTTTGTGATTAAGAGTGTGATTAAGTGTGTGTGTGTGTGTGTGTTTGTGTGTTTATTGCTTATTTTCAACCAGCAGGAGAAAACGATTAACAATCAGCCTGTAATGACGTTAGACCCTGAGAATCTGTGAAGGGGTTTGTGTGTGTGTGTGTGTGTGTGTGTGTGTGTGTGTGTGTGTGTGTGTGTGTGTGTGTGTGTGTGTGTGTGTGTGTGTGTGTGTGTGTGTGTGTGTGTGTGTGTGTGTGTGTGTGTGTGTGTGTGTGTGTGTGTGTGTGTGTGTGTGGGGGGGGGGGGGGGGGGGGTCCCTTGTGTATCTTTCTCACACATACCTTGAGCAGAAGTCCTCATGGTAAGCATGTGTCAAAACCTAATTTCTGAGGCTGTGGTTAGCGACTCCCAACATGAGACACTGATTCAGATTAATTTACCTGTAGATTTGACCCCTGTTGTTGTAGTTGTGTTGTTGAATGTGTGTGCGTTTGTGTGTGCGTGTTTCAGAGTCTCCCCTCCAGTTCTATGTGAACCACGCCAGCAGTCCCAACGTCACCGCCTATGGCCCAGGTCTGAGCTACGGCGTGGCCCAGAAGATGGCCACGTTCACCGTGTTCACAGAGGACGCCTCCGAAGGTACGAGAGGAAATTCTCGTTTTTAAATCCAAAGTCAAGTTTCCATCCAACGGTCAAAATGTTTGTGTATTTAATGCCGATGTGCCGGTGACATGATTTGGAGTTTTCCGTCCGTTCTCTTAAACACAATATCTCAGGTTCAAATGTCCTGATTGGGTTTTGGTGACAACACAAAATGTGATATTAAGAGAATTTCTTCAAATGGACTCAAAGATTAGCTGCTTGGTTTTCAGGGGTCAAAGCTTCACAGTGACATGTCTGTGACTTCTTGTAAAATGTATTATTAGCCGAATAAAAGATTGTTTAAAGATCCTGTTTTAAATATTGAGTGTGTCTGTGTGTGTCTGTGTGTGTGTGTGTGTCCAGGCGGTCTGGACTTGGCCATCGAGGGTCCGTCCAAAGCGGACATCACCTGCGTGGACAACAAGGACGGGACGTGCAGCGTCAGCTACATGCCCACTCTGCCCGGAGACTACAACATCCTGGTGAAGTACAACAACGAGCACATCGCCGGCAGCCCGTTCACGGCCAGGATCACCGGTCAGTGTGCACACAGACACACAAAAACACACATCCAATGAAAAATGACCCCAAACCTCTTCATATGCTCAGGATAACAAACTGAATGCACCTTGTCTTTTATTCTGCATTCAAAACACATTTTGTTTGAGCAGCAATCCGACTTCCCAGAGGCTCCCCAGCAGTGTGTCACCTCTGTGTTTGTGTGTTTGTGTGTCTGTGTGTTGCAGAGGACAACCAGCGGCGCTCTCATGTCAAACTGGGCTCAGCGGCAGATTTCTCTCTGGATATAAACGAGACGGACCTCAGCCTGCTGACCGCCAGCATCCGGTCGCCCTCCGGCCGGGACGAGCCCTGCCTGCTGAAGAGGATGACCAACAACCACATCGGTACGACACCTTCAAAAATACACATTTGAAAGTGATTGGAATCTGAATTTATTAAAATATCTCTCCTCCTCCTCCTGCTCCTCCTCCTCGTCCTCCTCCTCTCAGGGATCTCCTTCATCCCCCGGGAGGTGGGTGAACACCGAGTCAGCATCCTGAAGAACGCTCGGCACGTGGCCAACAGTCCCATCACCATCATGGTCGTCCAGTCGGAGATCGGAGACGCCAGCCGGGTCCAAGCTCACGGCGAGGGCCTCGTCCAGGGAACCACGTTCACCAACGCCGGCTTCGTGGTGGACACACGAGAGGCCGGTCAGTGCAGCCAGCCACTGGGAACTGCCATATGTCTCCAACCAGACAGTGTTAACCTCATTTCTCTGCATGTCCAGGTTACGGAGGCCTGGCTCTGTCCATCGAAGGGCCCAGTAAGGTGGACATCCAGACGGAGGACATAGAGGACGGGACGTGTGGGGTCACTTACTGTCCGACCGAGCCCGGGAACTATATCGTCTCCATCCGCTTCGCTGAGGAGCACGTCCCAGGTTAGAGGAAAACACTATTACTACTGGAAACTATAAATGTGTGTAGCAAGAGATTTAATGCAGCGTAGTGTGAAATATCCTCTCTGACAAATAGAGTTGTGTGTTGGGGTGTGTGTGTGTGTGTGTCAACAGGAAGTCCGTTCACAGTGCGGGTGACGGGCGAGGGTCGAATCCGGGAGAGCATCACTCGACGACAGAAGGCAGCATCTGTCTCCAGCGTGGGGAGTGTGTGTGACCTCAGTCTGAAGATACCAGGTACACACACACACACACACACACACACTAACTGTTTAAGTGTGGAACAGTTTGCTTGTTTCTTGTTTCGATGTAGAAAACGTCCTGCTCCGTCTTCTCTAAAGCTGTTTTCCTGTCTGTAGTTTTTCTCAGTGCTGTTGTCTGTCTCCTGTCTCATCTTTCTTTTATGATCTTTCCTTCCCTTTCCTTTCATTCCTCCCTTTATCTCAACCATCCTCTTCCTCCCCTGTTCTTCTAACCCACTTTCCTTTCTCTTCTTCCCTTCTCTCCCTCAGCTTATCTTAACTTTCTCCTCCTCTGCCTTCTGTCCCCTCCACTCATCCCTCCTCTTCCTCCTCCGCCTCCTCCTCCTCCTCTGTGTTTTTCCTTCATTCCCCTCCTCCTGGTCATCCTCCTCTTCCTCCAGTGAGCTGGTTCCTCCTGGTCTTGTCACGGCAGCTCCTCTCTCACTCCTGCTCCCGCTCCTACTGCTCCCTCTGGTGGTCTGGCAGCTCCAGGGGAGGCGGGGCTCGTGCCTCCGCTGTGGCCCCGGGTCGGAGCCTCTCTCCTGGGCGCGTCCGCCTCATCTCCGGCCTCTCTGGTCTGGTGCTCGCGGGCAGAGAGAAGGAAGTGAAGGGTGTTTGTGGGGTTGATGCCCGCTGCTCGGGGGGCGGTGCAGGGGTGGAGGGTGCGTTACAGAGCCTCAGGAAAAATAAATGTTCCAACACAACATAAGCTTTACTATGCTGCAGCTCTGTGTGTGTCTGTGTGTGTGTCTGTGTGTGTGTGATTCCTTCTCATCTGTTTAGTTTTATTTGTTTTGGTTTGAGTGACACATTGGATAAATCACGGAAGACGTCAGATATCAGAACAGAATGCATCATGGTACTCCCTCTGCCCGTCGGCTCGACCTCACATCTTGTGTCTGTGTCCACAGCGATGGACATGAAGGACGTCACCGCGGAGGTCACGTCCCCCTCGGGAGCCAGCCAGCCGGCCGAGCTGGTCGCGGTGGGAAACGACACCTACTGCGTGCGGTTCGTGCCCACCGAGATGGGCGTGCACAGTGTGAGCGTGAGGTACAGGGGCGTGCACGTGCCAGGCAGCCCCTTCCAGTTCACCGTGGGGCCACTGGGAGAGGGCGGGGCCACCAAGGTGCGAGCAGGAGGTCCGGGACTGGAGGGAGCACAGGCAGGAGAGCCGGGTAAATATATACCCACCCACACTTTACCCTTATAGGGAGAAATCCTGGACTGATGTAAGACTGTGTTGTGGATTTGAAGTTTTTTAAAGTAACTCTCCTGCTCCACAGCTGAGTTCAGCATCTGGACGAGGGAGGCGGGGGCCGGCGGCCTGTCCATCGCCATGGAGGGGCCGAGCCGGGCGGAGATCTCATTTGACGACCGCAAGGACGGATCCTGTGGCGTCTCGTACATCGCCCAGGAGCCCGGTACAGACAACACGCTGTTTTACAAAATCAGAGTTAGAAGAAGACTGAATTCCAGAAGTGCGTTGTGAGCGTTTCTCTCTCTCCTCCTCGTCCTCCAGGGGATTATGAGATTTCGGTGAAGTTCAACGACCAGCACATCCCGGACAGCCCCTTCCTGGTCCCGGTCGTGGCTCCGGTGAACGACGCCCGGCGCCTCACTGTTACCGGCCTTCAGGTGAGGCACGAGGAGACACCTCCACACCCAGCCTGCCCTGCCTTGCTAAAGGGCTCTGAGGCACAGTTGCATAAGAAATAGGATTTTACTCCTCATAACTGCGTCTGACTGGTCTGGGGTTTAATTCACATTTTTGTTTTTTATTGATCGTTTGAACTTTAGCACCAACAACATTCTAACTCTGATGAATTGACTCACTTACTTCAGGCATATTAAAGTATTGGAGTTTTCTTTATGCAACTGGTCTCATGGACGTGACCCCGGTCAGGCAAACTGTGAGTTTCAAAATGGAAATCTCCAGAACAGCCTTTGCCTGGCTCGGGTCATCCCTCTCCTCGTCTGGTGTGGAGCTGCTGGTGTTTCTCTTGTGTTTCATTTAAAGGCTCCTAACAGCAACATCTTCATCGTCATCATCTTCATCATGGGCAGCAGCACCTTCAGCTCGCTGGTTGACTGGTTACAGCAGACAGAGGCGTCCTGCTCTCTTCATGGAGTCTGTAGTTTGTCTGTAGTTTGTCTGTAGCTGTAGATGAATGGCTCTTTATAACACAGTCAACAGGAAGCACTGGTTTCCTCCTTGTTAATGGGAATAACACTTCAGACATGATCAATCTGTGACTTCACGGAACATTATCAACAGTTTTTCAGTTTAATGTCCATATTTGAAATTTATTGAGGAGATCAGATTTTTGGCAAAATCGAATTTCTAGCATTTAAATTATCGTTTTGAATTTCTAATATCCGAATCAAAAATACACCGTGGTTATATAATTTGGCCAAATTCATATCAATGTTATATTGTTAAATATAATATTATCATTGGGGTGATAAGCTTACATCCCAACTTTAGACCCTTATACTTCCTTCTATTTATATTATTTATTAATCTGTACAAGTTCACCATTTAAAAAATAATATATTAATTCATAATTACTACTATTTACAGCTTTACTATTAATCTACACAAACTTTCTTCTCTTATTCTTTTGCGTGAGGTCGTTAAGAAATAGTTTGTACATCACAGACAAACCGTGACCCTCTCTATAGTTTTTATCTCGATCACAATTCTTTTAAAACCTAATATAAAAGGCCCCAATAAAGAATATATGTATCCCTTCTTATTCCCTGATGACTTCCTTTAAGACTGTAGTGTGTGGTACACTCAGTGTGTGTAACTGCTTTGTAACATGGTGGGTCTGCCTCTGTCTGCTGGAGCTGCACCAGCAGGAGCTCAGGTAAGAGGAGGAGCTGAAGAGAGACGTAGTAGAAACTATTACACACTTAGTACTTGTATGTGTGTACTTGTACTTGTATGTGTGTGTCTGTGTTTTGAGTTGTTACTTTTCCTTCTTCTGTTCAAACGTCTGTCCACTGACTGTGTGCGTCCGACCTCTGCAGGAGTCTGGCCTGAAGGCGAATCACCCAGCATCCTTTGCGGTGCGTCTGAATGGAGCGCAGGGGAAGATGGAGGCCAAGGTCCACAGCCCCTCCGGTGCTCTGGAGGAGTGTGCCGTCACCGAGCTGGAGAAAGGTTTGTGTTTACCAGTTTGTTAAAGAGAGAACTCCTGGATGTTGGGACCCGTTGGTAACGAATCCCCCCCCCCCCCCCCCCCCCCCCCCCACCTCCTCCAGACAAGTATGCGATCCGGTTCATCCCGAGGGAGAACGGCCTCCACTCCATCGACGTCAAGTTCAACGGCTCTCACATCCCGGGAAGTCCTTTCCAGGTCCGAGTCGGGGAACCGGGTCAGACCGGAGAGCCGGGTCTGGTCACAGCGTATGGAGCTGGACTGGAGAGAGGCACCACAGGTGGGTTACCCGTCTGTCCAGCTGTGGGACCCCTGACCTCTTCACCTGTAGCTGGGTGACATGTCAGCTTCTCACAAAGCCCAACACTTCCCTAAGCTTTGAATCAATCAACACCAAATCTCACACATATATTTAGTTGTAAAATTGTGGGAGTGTCTGTAATCCTGCAGGTTCCCAGTCAGAGTTCATCATCAACAACACCAAGGCGGGCCCCGGGGCCTTGGCCGTGACCATCGAGGGCCCCTCCAAGGTGAAGATGGACTGCCAGGAGGTTCCAGAGGGCTACAAGGTGCAGTACACCCCCATGGCTCCCGGGAACTACCTGGTCAGCATCAAATATGGAGGACCCAACCACATCACTGGAAGTCCCTTCAAGGCTAAAGTCACAGGTAACGTGGTGAACGCCTCTGCTCAGAACCTAAAGAACACCTCCTTGTGTCTGTGGGTCACTAATCAATCATCGGGGAATCATTGATTTCTATTAAATCCACCTGATAACAACAGAAACGTGTTAATGGAAACTGGAAATTTGTTTTTTACAAAAGGAAAAGACAAACAAACCTTCTCCCTCCGCTCTCTCAGGTCAACGACTGGTGACTGTGACCAACGCCAGTGAGACGTCCACCCTGACGGTGGACCCGGCCGTACGGGCGTCCAGCGGCAGCCTCACTCAGAGCATCATGCCCCGGCCCAGCGACTCGGACGCCAGCAAGGTGCAGAGCCGAGGCTCCGGCCTCAGCAAGGCCTTCGTGGGCCAGAGGAGCAGCTTCTCTGTGGACTGCAGCAAGGCCGGTAAGTCCCACTGACCTGTGGGCCTCAGACACAAACCACTCACAACATGTTCACTGTCTCTACTGGAAATGCTGGAGTCTCTGGGTGTGGTGGAGGAAACCAGAACAACACTTTAATCAGGAATCAGTTTGAGACGGTGGTATAAGTCTTTAGATTCTCTGCCACAGACACAGTGGGTTTGAATGAAGAGAAAATTCAGTTTCACTAGATCCAGAATTTTATTTAGATTTGCACCAAATTGCAAAAACTCGTAAATATCAGAAACCTTCACTGGAGAAATCAATGAAATGCTGATAAAAGATCTGACAATGTTACAGGAAGTGGGTAAAACAACCATGACCTGCCTACTGATCTGATTCCACAGGAAAACGTTTACTCTGAGTCATGATCCACAAAACTTAATGGAGATCGGTTCAGTGGTTTTTACGTAAACCTGCTGACTATCAAACAAACTTAGACGAAAACACAACTTCCCTGTAGAATTCGATAAGAAAGGACTTGTCTGACTTCTCCTCTCTCTCTCTCTCTCTCTCTCTCTCTCTCTCTCGTCCACAGGGAAGAACATGCTGCTGGTGGGGGTGCACGGTCCTCAGGTTCCCTGTGAGGAGGTGCTGGTCAAACACTTGGGCAACCTGCAGTACAACGTCGGCTACCTGCTGAGGGAGCGGGGCAGTTACGTCCTGGTGGTCAAGTGGGGCGACGACCACATCCCGGGTTCCCCCTTCCACGTCGTGGTCCCGTGATAAACCCCCGCTCTGCACCCTGTACGATTCGGAGTGGACACACACCAGCTGCAATGCAAATGACAACAATGAGCAAGTGGCTTAACAAAGCTTTGTGCGCAGACCTTTTCAGTTTGAATCAGATGTTTTAAGGAGGTTCTGCCCCGACATGATTACTTTATGTGTTGAGAAACGACTCAACCTGCCCTTCAGAGATGGAAAACATGTTTTTAAAAAACCCTTAAAGATTTGAAGGGGATAGAAAATCACCACGTCAGTGACTTGAGACGTCATGAGGGTGAAACCTCGGCTAATCTGGCCTGAAGCAAGCCGAGGGATGAAATCACCTGATTAGAGGAGGAGATATCATCACAGTTCTGCTGATCCCTGAAATTATGAATTGACCAATTTTGCACTTGAGGAGTTTTTGTACTTGATTAATAAATTAAAGTTCGCTGGTTTCACAGAAGAAGTTAGTTTCTGAGAATGTCTGCAACGTTTTCCAAAACTGTAAAACTGGATGTCGGGATCTGGAAAAGTGGAGCCGAACCTTTTTAAAATGTTTATGATTAGAACTAAAAGTTTAAAAGCAGGCAGCCCTTTCCCCGGTGTCGATGAAAACCCCAGAGTTCTGTGAGATTCCTCTTAGTTTCTGCACCGAGGAGCAAATTGAAGTTTCTCTGATTTAACGTGGTGCCACGAGGAGAAGCCAAAAATAACCAAAACGATGAAACTAAAAAACATCTCAACTTAAAAGACCTGGACTTCTCTGTGTTTGCTTTATCCACTTGTTAGTTTAAAGAATATCCACGAACCTGATTCTCTCTGACACGAAAAAACGCCAAACTGCACTCGACTACTGACGTCTGCTGATTTCTTTCTCTTGAACCTCTTTGAAAATTCCCACAACTTCAGATCTGAGCTGCAGAGTTCAAGGTCAGATCTGCGTCTGTGTGGGAATCCTGTGTCCTCATGTCTGATCCGGCTGTCGTCTCCTTATCACTGCTACTTTTCGTACTTGTGGTTGTTGTTTTTGTTTTTTTTGTATGTGGGGAAAGAAAAAATTCATTTTGTATTTTGGGGGAAAAGGTGTTTTAACGTGAAACTAAACTCTAGAGATGATGTACATTTGATAATTAAAATAAACTGGAATTAAGATGATCGACTTCAGTCTCTTTTTTTCCTGGATCTCAGTTCAGTTCCTTCTCTTCACTTCACCTGAGGATTTCTTTACTGTGTTTTTAGAAAACTAATCGTGAGCAGATGTTCCTCAACTTCCTTAACTGTGGGTTTAACGGCACATTCAACCGGTGGTTTGACTAAATGTTATATTTAAAACTTTTAAAATAAACTGAATTATTTATGTTAAAATGATTTTTCTTAAAAGACTATCCTTATTATTAATATAGTAAGTAAAATATAAAAAAAAATGTAGTAACCTTATAGAAGTCTTTTCTCCAGCAAATTCTATTTATGGCCACATGGGGTCGCTTTTCAGAAAATGTTTAAATTACTGAAAAGGAGATGGTCTAGGTCAGAGGTCTTCAAAAGGGGGTCCGCGACCCCTAAGTGGTCCGCGGAGGTACTGCAGGGGGGTCGCAACATTTTTGGTTGATTAAACACATTTTTCAAATTTTTGTTTTACCAATTTTTTCACCACAAACTTAAACGTCTTTAAATACACATTAACATGAATTCAACATATAACTGCAGCTTCTATACCATGCATGTTTAATAAAAACATGAATATATGAACCTGTGTATTATTTGAATAGCTTAGTATTGAATGCACAATAACAGGGTAGATATGTTTATACATGGCACTAATTTTATGCAATATATATAGTAGGGGGTCCCTGCTCCATTTCTCCAATAGTTTTTGGGGTCCTTGTGTGTGTATGTGTCATTTTTCCTTGTGTGTGTGTGTGTGTGTGTGTCATGTTTCCCTGTGTGTTATCTGATCCACAGTGAGAAGCTGAACCTGCTCCGCTCCTCTTCAGGCACAACGGAGGTAAAATAAGATTATATGGAAATGATCTATCATCAGCTTGTTGTGTTTTTGTGTAGCTTCATTTCTAAATCAACTTAAGAAAAAGCTTTTTTAAATGAATAGTTTGTATTTTCTTTCTTTGATGATGGGGTCTTAAGACGAAATACGGTCAGATGTGTTGAAGATGTAAATGACTAACTACACTCATGATAACTGTCATATATAAACAATCAGAAATGAGTCCATGTTGGGTTGGATGAAGTTGTCAAACTGTGGTCACAGGAGGAGGTGGTGATTGGATTGGTCAGGTCAGATGTGAACAGCAGCTCTGAACATGGTGTTGATCCGAGTGTTGGACTGAGATGCTAAATGAAAGTCTCTGGCAGCAGATGCGTGGCTTGTTCACGACTCAGAGTCAGAACTGCTACCGGGAGCAGATTCAGAAGGAGATGATGACTCGTTTGTCCTGGACGAGCCGCTACGCCACCAGCCACACGTCCGGCTGCAGAGTCAACAACCAGCCGAGCACCGAGGCCCCACAGCGGCCTGCAGCGTCTGCCCGGCCCCGGTGAGCTGAGGAATCTGAATCTGAGCTTCTAGTCATAGAATGACTTGATCTCACCTGTATGCTCCACCCAGCAGGGCTGCCCTGCCTCCTGTTCCCAGTGCACCCAAGAAGAGGCAGAGCGACCTTCCTCCTCCTTCTCCTCCTCCTCCTCCTCCTCCTGTGGACGGTTGGCTCAGTGTGGCTCCTGCCATGAGGCCGGTTTCTCCACGGAGCTCAAAGGCTCTTTATCAGGACTCTTCTCATAACGTATGAAACACATCTGCTTCTATTTATATGTTCTGTAGTTTAGTTGATTTATTAACTTGCAGCTTCAGATCCAAACGTTCCAGTGACAACAGGCTGTTAATCAGACAAACGTGTCTTCAGCTGGTGAAACTCAACTTCATCTGAAAACAGATTTGACTTGTTTCCAGATCTTAAAATGTTCTTGAACTAACATGACAGAGGGATTTTATAACTCCATCGCTCAGTGTTTAACCTTCTGCCACCTCCGAGCTGATTCCCAGTGAACTGTGTGTTCAGGGGAAAGGTCGGCGCCTGTACCTGCAGAGACGAGGCCGGATCCCACCTGAGGAGAAGTTTGAGTTCCCTCTGCTCTCGTCCTGGGAGTACGGATGGAGGCTGGGTAAGACGAGGGAGCTTTTGGAAGAATAACACCCGGAAGTCCCAGTAGAGCTCAAAACTCCACCGAGATCTCACAGTTCCCATTACAAGTCCCATCAACTGTTCATTTCTCTCATGAAACCACATCTGAATCCACCAGATCCAGGTTTTCATCTGTTCTGCACCTGATCACCGGCGTCTTCTCGTCTCCAGGTGACTTCACGCTGGACTACAGGACCCCCTGCAGAGCCAGGTCGTCGGTGGTGAGGAACACCTTCTTCTCCAGGAACGGTGTGTTCAGCAGCTCGTCAGCCACCGACACGCTGGGCTCAGCCTCAGCCACTAGGGGTCGCTGCTGAGTCCCAGTTCACAGCAGCTACTTGATTTCTTTGAATCACTAAAGTTCATTTTACGATCATTGTCAATGATAGAAAAATAAACTTGTCTTTTCTCATTGTTACAACAAAGTCTGGTGTATCTCCTGGTAATTTTCTATCAAATTTACAACAATTTTGTTTTTGTAGTTTTACCCGATTCTTTAGGTTTTACCTGTTTTTGTGTTTGTGTGTGTTTGTGTGTAAAATAAATCAACAATGCATGGACTGATTTACACTAAACTTGGGGGGAATATTACTCAAGAGATTATCTCCAGATGATTCACTTTTGAACCTGGTGCATCAAAATCAAGGTTGATAAAACTTTCTTCATTCCCTTTCATCCTTCTTACAACAACATATTATTCCACAAATAAACGGCAAAAATGTAAAGCTTGTGTCGATCTGGAAATTATTAAAATAATCACATGATGTCATACGATAAGTGATGTCGTAAATCCAAACAAAGTCAGAAAATTGCATCATGGAAAACTTCGTCGCCTCTAGAAATATAGAAATGACATAAAGCTTATTCATCGAAAAATAATATAGAAAGAATGACGTCATCCTGATCATCACAATAGAATTTGAATGATTTTCATCTTGTGCTCGACTGATTGGCTCCTGACTTCGTCCTCCACTTCCTGTGTCTGGTGGAACGTCTGGTAACTGGAGTCTGTGTGATGGTTATTTCAACTCCTCTCACCTGATACCTCGGTGCTTCTCCACAGAGGAAATGTTACACACCTCAACCATCAATGATTCAGTTATAATCATCAGAACTTCTCCATGTTGTTACTTCAGTGTAACTTTATTACTGCTGCACAGACGCGTTAATGTTTTCAGTTTATTAAAGTTTATTTAACGTGGATATATTCCCTGCAAATGATGAGACAGTGGTTTGTAGTTTAGGCAAATGATAACAATGAAGAATATATAAGTGCATCTTTAAGACTTATTTCATGTTTGATTTTGAACAGATACTTAGATTAAAGAAAAGTGTTTTATTTTAGCTGTGATTGAAAATCTATATTTTTTATGTTAATAAATGGAAATGTTTGTAATTTAAAGTTTGCATCAAGCTCAAATATACACTAAATAGAACATAGATGAAAAATCTAATTAAGAAAAGATCTTTATCAGTTTAACAAAACATAAAAAATATAAAAGCACATTTCTAAATCTAAATAACTGCAATTTTTTATTCGAAATTGTAAGAATATACCATGAGTCATGTGTTGTCTAATCCTTCCACTCAATCCTAAATCACTCATTTAAATGATTCTACCTAATAATGAGTGAAACTAGTTCAAACACAACACACAGTTGATTTCTCTGCTGCACACGTCACAGAGAGTCGTTCATTCCCTGTGACTGTGGAGGAGACTTCAGGCCGTGGGGAAGACCAGGAAGCCGGTGAAGGTGTGACTGGTGCTGGTCTGGCTCGTCAGCGTGTTGGCGAACCTGGTTGTGTGGACCGAGACCGTGTCTCCAGGGTCCAGCTCCAGGACGTGAGAGCCGGAGGTGACCAGGAAACCCTCAGCCGTGTCGCACAGCAACGTCTGAACATCAGTGTTCTTCATCAGGTTCAGACAAACCTGCAGCATCAACACAACAAGGTGAGGAGCAGCAGAAACCTCAGTGACCTTCAGATCCCAGCCTGAGTTGTTCTCAAGACTGGTTTCTGGTTTAACTTTAATTAATCATCTGTTTATTTATGATACGGTTTATTGTCAAGTGTCCTTGGGCGTTAAAAAAGGAGCTGTGGTAGAAGAGGTACTGAAAATAAGTAGATATCACATTTTTTATAAGTACTTCTTATTGTTTTACTGCTGCGGGAACTAGTAAATGTTACTTTAATTATGTGTAGAGAAGAATGTGATTCCTGGAGGTGTTTATTCGAGGTAACAGGATAAAATCTGGTTGGATCCAGTGAAGGGAAGGAAAAGAAGGAAGCGAGGAGGAGAAGAGAGACAAACGGAGGAGAAGAACGTGATGGACTCACTCGGCTCCTTGCTGAGATGTGGTAACTGAAGAAGTAGACGCCCCTGATGACACACGTGAAGCTCCCGTCTGTCAGAGAACCTCCCTGAAGCCGCTCATCCACGTCTGGAAAAATCGCGCTGTGGGAAGTTCACGCAGATATTTTAGTTTTTAATTTATCGACAGCAGCAGGTCTTCAGGTTCAGGAAGCAGGGCATCATGGGTAATATCCAGAACTAAAAAAACATGATTTCCTGCCAATAAATGGAGATATAATAGAGATTTCTGTATTTGTGTGTTTCTCATTTGGGGAAAATTGAAACTGTGCTTCATGGTATAAAGAAAATGTACAGAAAATTGGGTCTGGACATTTTCTTATATTACATCATCGTGAGGTTTTCTTTTTTACGGCACATCGACAAAAAATATCTGTCTTTCAATAAAGTCCTGATGAGGCAGGGAAACCTTTTAAAAAGTTATTGACTTTGAACTTTTCTTATTTTATTATGAATTGTAGATAGGTACCTCAGATTTATTTCTTGACGTTTTCAGGGATTCTCCCAGTGACCTCAGTCTGACAATAAAACCCTTTAAACTCCATCCCAGTTCTTTAACATTGAACCACTACTGAAGCCTCTGTCACATTAAACATCAACTGGTTCTCTTGTGACTTCAAACCTGCTCTGACCTGTTGAAGATGATGGGCGTGTCAATCTCCGAGGGATCTGTCGCCTCACGTTTTCTGGAGAACAGAGGTTTCTCTTGGTTTGTGCTGATGAAGGGTTTCCCTCTCCTTCCTGGCCCCCCTGGAAACCCAGGGGGCCCCGGCATACCCAGATCCCCCTTCATCCCAGGCCGGCCCGGGGGGCCCGGAAGACCTGGTGCCCCCTTCTGGCCCCTGAGAGCATTCCCGGACTCACCTGCTCATACAAAGACAAGTATGTTTGAGCATGAACTGATATTGAGATTAAAGATAAGTGTTTTATTCGAGCTGTAAATTTAAATGTGTATATTGTGATCTACTCAAAAGAACTTTAATAAAACTATTGCAACTAAACACAACAGAAAAATACAATCAAATCTTTATCAGTTTCACAAAATCAACTTGATAAACAAAAAACGGGTCAAATGTATTTGATGTGTTAATGTCTGAACTGTGAACCTGGATCTCCCTTCGCTCCTTTGGGACCGTCTCTGCCGTTGGGCCCGTGGGTTCCCGGGATCCCGTGAGTCCCCGGGACTCCTGCGCTGCACGACCCCTGTGCCAAGGACGGGGCCACGTGAAGCAGGAGCAGCATCCCAGCAGTACTGAGGCTCAGCCACTGGGGGGCCTGAACACACAGGTTCCCGTTCAAATGTTTTCAAAATCAAAGAAACCATCGTTGCAGATATACAAAATGTAACGTGATGTAACTTTGTGTAATGTAATGTAAGTGTAATGTTCTTTAAATGTGTGTAGTGTTACGTTTACATGTAATGTAATGCTCACATTTATTAGGTGATATTAAGTTTAGATAAGTGCTACACAAATAAAAGTTATTATTATTATGATTATTAGATGATGGATAAAACCTTCATCACTTCAGTGGACGTTTAACTCTTCATCTTCATCACTGTCTATTGACTTTGTCTGATTGCACATAAACAAATACACAGTCGACTCAGCTCGCATCAACAATAACAACATTAACATCATTACATGTTTTGTATTGTGACTCTGAATCCCAGCAACACATACACACACACACACACACACACACACACACACACACACAAACACAAACAAATGATAGTTCACTGTGTTTGAAGTTAACAATAATAAAAACTGAGTAAAAATTCAACTTTTAAATCCACTTCTCTATCAACGATCTGAATGAGTGAATCTCTCTCTCTTGACATGTTGGTTGGTTTTCTGAGGTCAGAAAGGTCTCACCATTATCAAGCAGATCACTGGTTCTGTGGTGAAGATGATGAAGAGGTGAGGAGATGAAGGGCGGAGGTGAAGAGCGGAGGTGAAGAGCGGAGGTGAAGATCCGTCCTTCCTCACGGCGCCAGCAGCGACTCAGAATAAAAAAAGGGAAGTGAAACGGTTGAAGTGGGGAAAGTTCTCCACTCTGCTGGTGCTCAGAGGTGGAATATAACAAAGTACATTTACTCCTGTGGTGTCAGTGAGTACACATTCAAAGTACCTGTACTTCAGTGTGACTTCACATACAGTCATTCCACAGCTTCAGGTCATGTTACACACTAAACATTTACATTTACTCAGAAATTCAGACATTTTTATAGTTTATCGTCTTAAATAAATTAAATGCTCACATGAACCAAGTACAACAGTTTAAACATTGATCCATCAAATAGTCAACAAGTTATATAATTAACAGAAGAACAGCAAAATACTTGGAATTTACAAAGTTACAAATTACATGGTCGTTTGTAATACGTAACTTTTACTTTAAGAACTAAAGTTAAGTATTAAGATGCATTTAGAAACAGGACGTGTGAGTATTTCTATATCTGATAAGTAAGTAATTAAGTACTTCAACTCAATTAAAATCAGTAGGTTGAAAAGGTTTGTCTAACAAATATTTGTGTTTAACTTTAACAAAGATCTGTTAAGTAGTAACCAAGTACTTTTACTCAACAACTGTACTTTTAAGGTATACTTCAAATATACTCCACTACTAGTAAAGAATATTGTACTTTAAACTCAGGTTTAGTTTATGTGAGAGTCCGATGACTTGACTCTAACAGAGAACCAAGCCTCTGTGGAAGTGAAACAGTTGAAGAAGAGGAGAAACTTCACCCGATGAAGAGTCATTGAATCAATCTAATAAAAAACATTTCTCCGAATTAACATTTTGTTCTGTTTTCCTCTGAACTTCCGTATATTTCTTGCTGTCAGTGTGTTTGTGAAGCTCGTGACCTCAGTCCGAAGGTTAGTATCTGTTCCACAAAACTTTTGATTTCCTCTCATTCGACAGCTGATGCAGATTTTTATGATTCCATCCTGTGAAAGATGCCACTTTGTCATTTTCTGATCCTCTTTTCATTTTTCATTCTGTCCCTGTTTTTTTCCCCTCTCTCAAAGTTCAGACTCAGTGACGCGAAGAAATCAAATCTTCTTTTTTCTTAATTAATCATTAAAATATGTTTCAGTAACTTTACTGAAACATACTCCCATAAACCAGAGCTGACTTCTTGAATATGAACTTTCAATTCAATTTGTGAAAAAGTTGCAGATTATAACTTTAACTTGATATATACTTGGTTTAATTTCACAATCTTGAAATAAGCACCAAAATCAAATTTAGAGTCAGAAAGGCATAAATCAGCATTTTAAATTTTTAGATTTGACTAGGACTCTCAAGCATCTGAGCAGCAACAATGAGCAACAAGGATGTGTGTTTGTATACATTGTAATTTTAATTGTAGACTTATCATGAATTATAACCTGTCAGAAATAAAGCTGCATGTATGAAATAGATTTAAGAAGAAGACTTACACTACAGCCTGAGAAGAAATGAAACAATCTAAGCACAAAGCTTTGAGGTTGTTTCCAGATGTTTATTTGTAGTTTTCCAGTTCAACTTGTGACAGAGAAAAAAAATTCAACACAGTGAATTGGACCTGGTAACTTTTAAAAGTGAATAAAAAAGAGAAAGCTGAAAAAAAACACTGTGATAAACATGTTCTAAGGCTGATTACTAATGGAAACAAATCCCTTCTTCCTCAGAAGTGACTAAATCAAACTATAATATAAATTAAAGACTTCTCTGCGTCTGCACAAGGTTTTTCATGCAGTAGATAAATGAAAATAACCAGTCAGAATATATTGTAGCCGGTGAAATGACCCAGTTTGCTGTCGAGAGTTTTGAGGACGGAGGTGGTTCTGTGTTTCCCGGGTCAGTGTGGGCGCAGCAGGAAGCCGGAGAAGATGCTGTAACCACTGGGATTCCCTCTCATTCCTTTGTAGTCTTTGGTCTCCAGCCAAACCTCCTGATCCCGGGACAAGTAGACGGACAGGCCGCCCGACGTCACCTGGAATCACACATCTCATCTTGGAGCAATTCTCAAATGATGGCAGAATATTGAAATAAAAGGAAAAGCATTGTTGAGGTGATGCGTTTGATGTATAAACATTAATCAGGCTTTAAAATGATTCTTTATAAAAATACTGACATCATTCATTCCATATGATATCAGATGATTAGTCTATTAGAGTTAGGTTTAGAAGTAAAACGGTACAAGTTTATATGACCTCATTTTCTTCATGATGTCACCATATTCGTTTGTTGACCTTGACCTTGACCTTTGACCTTAGTCCAATGAGTTTGGGTGAAATCTGTCATTGGTTTGTCGAGTTACTTTGTTCTCTGAGCTCTTCCATGTTCATACCTGTCTTCTCCCTCGGCGGAGATCACAGAAGGACGACAGCAGCTCTCCGTCCAGCTTCATCAGGACACAGAGACGATCATCTATAGAGGCGTGGTAAACAAAGAAGTACGTCCCCGGGACGCGACACCTGAAACACACAAACTTACTCAATTCACTAAATGTGATATCTCAGAAGTGATGGAATTGGTTTCGGATTAAAGTCCATCCAGACATTCCCTGGTCCAAAGACGACAACTTCTCATGACTTTGATGATCCTTTGATCTTTTGGATTTTGAGTGAATCGTCTAAACAGCAATCGGATAAACAAGTGTCCCAGACCTGTTGTCGGAAACACATGATTTAAATATGATGCTTCGAACCTGAGATAAAATCCACATTATAATGGATGACAGCTGTGAATCTCACCTGAAGCGTCCTGTGCCTGTGTTGTAGTCGTTGTTGATGTTGGTGATGACTGTGATGAAACGAATGACGCTATTTTTGTCCGGGTAATCATTGGTGCCTCTGGCAACGCTGAAGGCCGCCCTCTGCTGGACTCCAAGCGTCCTGCAGCCACGGAAGCAACACAAAATGAGGGCCAGAGTGGGGTTTGAACCTGCTACTGGTCCCCGGGGGCAAAAAGTAATCTGTGACCCCGGTTTTATTAAAACTAAAAAAACATATACTGGATATGAAGATAGATGACGGCTCCCTGTAAGTGTAGCTAAAATGTCTCAATCACCGCCTGGTGGCTGGCTGCAGTATAGGTCATAAACCCCACCTGCTCTATGTTAGCGGATGGACCAAAGTTAAACAAGAAAATTCTTTCCTCAAAGTTCTGTGGTTTGAGGTTGTTTTAGATTCTTTTCAGTTGGATTTTAATTCGTTATTTGAAGTAGTAATTTTAAGTACTTCGACTCAGGCTCCAAAAGCCGTCTTCTGTGCAAGATGGCCACAGACGCAAAATTTAGCTTCATTTCTGGATTGAGGGAGGACGTGAAGATGTTCAACTTTAGTTGTAATAGATTCCAAAGACTTGACAAAAACTCCCTGTGCAGAGCCACACACTTTTCCTCTGTCCTCACTAGGCCTCCTGGGACCTGCTCAGTGATTTGTCAGAATACATACCCGGGTTCTCCTGGTTCTCCTGGTACTCCATCAAGCCCTGGGACCCCGGGTTTCCCTGGCTCGCCACTCGGACCTCGTTTACCAGCGAATCCCGTCGTCCCCGGCTCGCCCTTCTCTCCGTTCTGTGGGCCGAGACCGCCAATCCGCTTTGCCCCTGTAGACAACAAGGGGCTGGTCATTGAACATGAAAACAAGCTGCACCGTTTTTATCAGCTGACCTGTGAACTGTGCTTGGAAAAAAGCTTTATGAATAAAGTTTGGTTATCATACCTGGTTCTCCTTTCACTCCTTTCTCTCCATCACGACCGTCTTTGCCAGGCAGCCCGGGCATACCTGAGGATGGAAGTAAAGATAAAACAAATATATACACACACACATACACACACACACAAACACACACACACACACACACACACACACACACACACATGACTGAACATACCTGGTATCCCGGGCATTGCTTGGCAGGTCTCCATAGCAGCCAGCTGGGAAACGGCCAATGAGAGCAGGGCTCCCATCACAAGAGAGAAGTGAGGGAGCATGATGGAGAACCTGAGGAGACGAGACAAGGTGATGAGACAAGAGAAGAGTGGGGAGGAGAAGAGGGAAGGATGGAAGGAAAGGTGAGGAGGAAAAGATTAAAGGAGACAAGTGAAAGAGAACAGAAGAGAGGGATGATGAGGTTCAGCAAAGAGAAAGGGAAGATGGGAAGATTAACTATTTGGATGGGAGATACGAGAAGAGCAGAGGAGACTAGGAAAAGAAAGATAAGTGGAAAGGGTGATAAGAGAGAGGGGAAGAAGACGGTGGAGGGATGGGACATTATGAGGAAGAAATAAAGAAGGAGGGATGAGGAAGACAGGAAAAAGAGAAAGAGGAGGAGAGAAGGAAAGAAGAGACAGGGGATGTGGGACAAGAGGAACATACAGCTCAAATATCCAAATGCATTTTTGATACATAAAATACACAATGTGAATAATAAAAGAGAAACAAGCAGATTATTTCATTAATGTTAAACTTGAATCAACTCTCAGATGAAATAAATACATGTATAAACTCACCTGATGGAACCAGCAGAAGAATAAAACCCACTGTGACGACTTGAAAACAAAATGAAGTGAAGTTGATGTGAAGCAGCCGGAGGAGGAACAGGAAAATAAAAAAACAGATTCAGCAGTTTTTGCTTTGGAAGTGATTTTCTGAGACGAGTGGAAGTAGTTCTGTAAATATCTGAGGTCACAGAAAAGTGGAAGGAGAAGGAACTCTGTCAAAATACTGTCCGTCCCTATGAGTCATCAACTTCTCTACAATTCTTAAGGTCTTATTGTGTAAAGTACTTTGAGATAATACACAATGTGATTTGGTGCCATACAAATCAAATGTAACATGATTGAACTTATCCACACAACGTTGGTGATCATTTTGAAATTAAATCAAATTCTGCTCTGGATCATTTTTCTTGTCTCACTTATGCAGTGGAGAAGGAAGTACTCAAACACGTCACTCAAGTAAAAGTACAACATTAACTCTGTCTATCTGAGTAATATGTAGTACTTGCTTTAAAATTGTACTCATGTATTAAAGGTAAAAGTATTTGTCCCTGATGTAACTTCCTCATTATGACTGAGTCTCTTCTGATTTCATTTCAGGTGTTTCTGCAGCTGTGCTTTGTTCCCGTTGAAGGAGGCGGGGTCTAATGTTAAGTGGCCGCTCTGATTGGATCAATGGACCAATTCACATCCCGTTGATTACTTTTATGAATATAAAACATAAAGCACTGCAATTATAATAAATGCAGTGGAGTAGAAAATGCAGATGTTTGCTGATATTTGCAGTGGAGTAAAAGTAGGTAAATATAAAGTAGAAGTAAGTAAAGTATAGAAATACTTTAAAAGTATAGGCTGTGTAAGTAAAGCAACAAAGTTACACAGTTTTTGGTCTAAACACTTTATGTTGACTTAAACAACCAAATGAGTGATTGTCTGAAAATCTGTGTGTAATGAAATTGTGTAATGAATTTCTTTAATCTTATAAAACACACCCAGAATCAACAATTAACTTTTATTTAGTTTTTGTTGGGTTCACAGAAACAGTCAAACCTTCAAACAGGATTTACAGCATCAATGACAAGGAGACAAAACCACAAGGTTCTGGATCAACTCAGTCCCGTGTCTCCTCCACTGACTCCGGTGCTGGTGGGTTCACAGCTCAACGTTAGGAGAACAGCAGGAAGCCGTTGAAGATGATGGATTTTTCTTGCGTGTCTCTTGCCTCAGAATCCGTCTGCTGGTCCTTGAAGGACTCGAGCCAAACCTTCTGTCCGACTGTCAGCTGAAGCACCGCGCCGCCTGACAGCACCTGAAACACAACACAAACACAGTAGCAACGCAGCCCTACACACAAAGACTCTGGGATTTGAACGGGGAACCTTTTTCCCTGTGAGTCGGCTCTCCAGCTCCCTGACGCAGTGAAACTCACCTGATCATTGTTCCTGTTCTTATCACAGAATCCCAGCTTGTTGGTTAGAGCGTCGCTGGCCAGACGCAGACACATGCTGACCTAAAGAACAGGTTCATAACATCACGTGAGTCCGATTTAAAACAGGTATCCGGGTGTTTTTCTTTGCTTTATTCTTTCAGTTTGAAAGCAGGACGTTCAGATTTTGCGAAGCTTTCACTCTAATCCCTGCTCTTGCACTCTAATTGCTCTGTTTGCACTTGGATTTGCTCTGTTTGTGCTCAAACTTGGGGACATTTCACACATTTGTCTCATTTCTTGCGCTCCAGCTTCAGTAAAAATGAAATTGTCTGGCCCTGATTGTGGGCCTGTTAATTGTGCATGCAGCTGGTGTGTTACCTTGGCCCCAGAGTGAAAGGTGAAGTAATAAACCCCCGGTACTCTGCAGGTGAAGTAACCTGTGGCTGCAGTGAAGTCTCTGCCCATGTTGACCACAGTCGTCTGGAAGGTCACCGGCTGAGAGACACAGTAACATTTCATTTTCCAGTTGCATTGACATGATGGAAATAAACATCCGCTGAAAAAGGTGTATCTGTGTTTCAGAGACGCATTGAAAATGGAAAATGTCCAGAAATGATCACAGCGAGCGAGAGGTCGTGTTGAAGACGTTTCCTAACACGTGACACTGACCTCTGGAAATATCTCAGGCTGAGAAAGAGGAGTCACACACAGAAGACACAGATGAAGACTACAACTTGTAAATTCGACGAGATTCAAGAGCTTTTTGGTGATGAGACCCAATAAACAAGACGTGAGGTGAATGTATTCTTTTGATTGTGTCTGACTCTGTAAATAATGAATTTTCCAGAGGTCAGGTCTGGAAACAGCTTTAAATGTGAAGGATGATGTTCACAGAACGAACCTGGTTGTATCGAGGGTAACTGCTCTCCGTCCTGATCACTGAGAAAGCTGAGACGGCCTGTTGAGAGGAGTCTTGACCTAGAAACAGAGCAACACACACACATGTTATTACACACACTGTATGTGAGGGTGATACACTGACCGCCTGAGGGTCTGGTCATTACCAAGGCCGATACTGCTCCCCTCAGGGCCGGGGGGGCCAGGTCGTCCCGCTTGACCTGCTACTCCCAGATCTCCTCGGAAACCTTTCGGACCCATGGCTCCTTGCAAACCTCGATTTCCCGACTGCCCCTTCATCCTCTGCAGGGCGCCTTCATCAACCGACCTGTCAGCCATCGCAGCTGGAGACAGGACAAATAATCGGTGTGTTTTTAGGTGAAAAATGTCTCTCGTGGTCATAAAGGCAATGGGGTGATGGAACAAAGACACCAGACATTAGCGAGGTAAAAGTACAGGGTTTGAATTGAGAGGTCTTTTTTACCATCTGGCTCTCCTTTCTCTCCCTTCACTCCGGCCCACCCGTCCCTGCCGGGGGATCCTGCCGCTCCTGGACGTCCGTCGCAGCTCGCGTCGCATTGGGCGGCCTTCAGAAGCAAAGCCACGCCCACCAGAGCAGCCATCCCATAATAACCTCCCATGGTCCAGTAACTGTTAATGATAAGATGAAGAAGAAGAAAGAGAGAAAGTAACATATGTGTGTCTTTAGAAGTATTTGTAGACCTCTTGTTTTCAATTTGACTCATATGATTATGACTAATATTGATTTGATCTAATTTATTTATTTAATTTCTGCGAGGGGGGAGAAGTTTTTAAAACAGCGTTTAAATCTCTAACAGTTAAATGTGTCTAAACAAATATGTAATTCCAATTTTCCTAAACAAAATAAAATACTCAAACATGACAATTTATAAAAAGACAGAAAATTATGAAACTTACTTTGGTAGAAGTTTAGCCTCATTACTTTCTGATTTCACTTTTCCTGTTCTAGTTTGGATTAGTTAAGATAAGTTAAGTTAAGTTATGAGGTAAAATAGTCCCTTTCTTGTAAAAAAACGTCTCTTATGTGCATGAAACTGTAAATTACATTCATATTAATGATTTAATGATAAATGCAACTGAATTTTATTTTTCATAGAAATGTACTGAAACTAATGAACATCTGGACGTCAGTGTAAAGACTTTTATTTTAATTAATTATTAATTATTAAGAGGAAGAGTCATCATCAGAACTAAACTTTGAATTAACAAATACTGAACAGAAACATTTGAATCTGAGAGATTTTACTCACCAGTCGAAGTTTCTGTCTCACCAGCAGAGTTTAGGAGCTGCAATGAAAGACTCACTGACACACACAGACACACACACACACACATACACGCACTCAAACACACAAACACGTTGGTGAGGAACTGAAACTTGTGATCTGACAGAATCCCTGATCTGTTGAGTTTCTAGTTTAAAAATATTAAACTAAATGAAACTTATAAATATTGGCCAACCTAGAATTACATTTCCATGGTGACCCCTGCTGACCAGTGAGAACAAATGAACAAAAATCTCTCTCTCTCTCTCCATCTCTCTCTCTCTCTCTCTCTCTCTCTCTCCATCCATCCATTCCTCTGTCCGTCCATCAACAGTATTTGAAAGAAAAAATGATTGAGATATTTTTATTGAGGTTTCAAATATAAATTGAAAATACAAACCAATGTAGATCAAAGTGCATTTGACTCTTTTCAGAAATGTAGTGTTTATTCAAGATGCCGTTGTGTTAAACTCAATGAGTGTTGATTTCTCGATGTGGCTTCAGTTCAGTGCACGTTGTCCTCACGCTCGTCTCTAACTGAGGGTCTCTCTGGTCACAAAGACTTTTCCTTGTGAAATCCTCAGTGGGAGTCGGTCCAAAGTGCCCATGCATGGGAACAGCCTGACGGTGAAGGCGTGTGTGAAGGTGTGAATGTGAGCGTTGGTGTCGGGGTCAAAGAAGCACAGTTTCCCTCTGCTCCAGTCCAGATGGACCCTGATCCTCTGGAGCTTCTTCTTCACTCGGAGGACAGCCGGTGGGTCTCCTAACATGCGTGCGCTGTATTTACCATTGTAAAACTCAATTTGCCAGAACCAGGATTTTACTCGTCCCTTCTTGTGGAGGAACTCTGCGGCGGCGCCAACGAACCAGGCGGCGTTGTCTCGAACCTCCACCTCCCAGGTGTGGACCCCTGAGTTGAGGCCCTCCCAGCCCTGGACAGAGCGGTGATAGTCGATCCTCTCTGGGTTTTCTGGGAGCATCTGTCTCTCTCCGTGTCTCACACTGGTCAGGTCCTCAGACAGGATGAATTCTGGGTTGACGGTGTTAGGATCCAGAATCACAGGAGTGTAGGAGACCATCTCCTTCATCTTGTTCCAGATGTTGAAGGACAGGTTGCCCAGGTGCTTGGCCTCGTCTATCAGAGCTCCATAGAGCAGCTGTGGATCCTCCTGCAGGGGGAGCTGCTGGACTCTTTCCACTGCAGCCTTGTACTTGAGCAGGAATGAGGCGTCCTCAGATCTCAGCTCCTCCTCTGTGACTCTGACTGTGTGAGAAAGAGCTGCTATGTCTCTGCTCAGAGCCTCAGTCTGCTCCTTCATCATCTGACTCTTCTGCTGCTCTTCCTCCCTCAGAGCAGTGATCCTGGCCTCCTCTTCCTCCTTTAGAAACTGGCGAAGCTTCTCAAACTGCTCCTGTATCTGCTTCTCTGTGTGTCGGGCCTGGACCTGGATGTACTGAGCTGTTTGGTCCCAGTTTCCTTTAACTTGTTCCAGCTGCTTCAGCTTCTCCTGCAGAGGCCTGAGAGAGCTCCACAGCTCCTTTTTGAATTCCTGTGCAAACTCGTGGATGGGTCTGAATCTGTGGTTGTTGTGTGTTTTTGAATCCCTGCAGATGAGACACACCGGCTGCTGGTGGTCCAGACAGAAGAGTTTGAGCTTCTCGGCGTGCAGACTGCAGAGGGACTCGGATCCGGCTGACGCTCTCTGCTCTCGCTCCAGTAGGAAGCTCTCGCACAGGTTCATCAGAGCCAGGTTACGAGGCGGCTCGCTCCTCGATGACCTCCTCTTACACACGGGACACTCCTCTGTGGGCGTCCCTCTCCACCATCTCAGCAGACAGGCTTTGCAGAAGCTGTGGCTGCACGTCAGGACAACGGGGTCTTTAAAGATGTCTTGGCACACCGGACAGGAGAGATCCTCGTCAGGTCGGAAAGACATTTAAAGGCTGAAAGCACAAACACACCAGCGTGAAACACAAATGTGCGACTCCTCTCTGTCTCTCAACAATCTTCCCTGAGGGTTGCATACACACTGACCCTCTACGTACACATGCGAGCAGCCAGCAGCAGGTTAAATGTGTTGGTAGGTTGCAGAGCTCCCTGTAGTTCCTGCTGTGTTTTCCTCTCTCAGGGACGTTATGGATCTGGTCTAAAAGAGATTGTTATCGTCTCTCTCTGTGTGTGTGTGTGTGTGTGTGTGTGTGTGTGTGTGTGTGTGTGTGTGTGTGTGTGTGTGTGTGTGTGTCACTTCCTGGTGGAGGAACAGCAGTATGTTTCCTGGTTTGCCTCAGGTGACTGGAGGTGGAGCTTTGTCTCGTGATCTCTGAACTGAACCGCTGGGGAACAAACCAGAGCTTTAGATTTGTCAAAAGAGGTTTTGTCTTACAAAATAAAAGCAAAACACAAGTTACACTTTCTGTTCAAAAGTGTCTCATTCCACAGAGACTCCCTTCTCTGCTACAGACAGACTCCAACTCTTCTGTGTATTTCACCATTGACCAGACTTAAGAACACAATGTCATTTATAAACATAGAAGTATCAATCAATTATTAAAACTTTATTTATGACTTAACTTTCGATCGAGTCAATTGCTTTTCAAAGGGAGACTAATGCACCAAAGCAGTCAGGACATCAAAACCTCACATGTGATGTGAAAGGAGACAGTATTGAGAAAAGTTATTTATTTTATGATCGTTCTCTCGGTGTCTCGTCCATCGAGCAGTTACGAAGACAAACTCCATCTTTGTTCTTTAGGAGCAAATAATAAAAGAGTTGAAAACAACACGACAATCTCCTTTCAGATCTCCTTCTGTCAACACGCCTTCAGGAGACGGGAGAAAAGAAAACATAACACGTTCTGTCTTGTCTGCCTGTGGCTCTGTGTACCTGGAGAATTACACTTCAGGCCAAATCCAGTTACACCCGAACTGGTTGGTTTTCATTGTTATGAAACAGGTTCACTGGTTTTCAGGGTTGAATCTGTCATGACTCTGGACTCCGGACGTTAACTTGAACTCTAACATGTACAGTTTTTTCATTCTGATCTTGGACTTTTCTTTATTTCTCTTCCTGTTTTTCTTAGTGTTTATGTTGGTGTTATGATTCATGTTTTCCCTGAGTCCTGTGTTTCCACCTGCTTCATGCAACCTGACAAATTCTCTCCTCAACCTCTACCTGAGCAGATCAAGTTTGAGATAACGAATCAAAACCTGCCGATGGTTCACCTACTGACGAATCAGATCAGCCTGTTATCGACAGATCAAGAATTTATCACTAAATACGACAACTCTTATAGCTTCATTTTAATTCTTTAATTCTGACATAATACCTGACACTGTTTCCATGGTTCTATCACTGCAGCTTAGATCAACATCTGGAGAAATAAAAAATAAAAAACCTTTATTAAAACTATTATAAGGTTAAATGTTTCCCATGATTATAAAATGAACCATTCAGGCTGATCTGACTCTTTCTCTCCTCCTTGATTTAGCAGCAGAAACAGCCTGACATTAATTCAGCCACCGTTTATAACATTTTTCTCGGCATTAGACAAATGTCTCATTAAATTCCTCTTTAAAGTTCATCATTCTCCTGA
The DNA here is from genome assembly GCF_949316205.1 of Platichthys flesus. Taxonomy (NCBI): domain Eukaryota; kingdom Metazoa; phylum Chordata; class Actinopteri; order Pleuronectiformes; family Pleuronectidae; genus Platichthys; species Platichthys flesus. The sequence continues at coordinate 26,365,917 of NC_084946.1, forward strand.
CTAAGAATATAAAAAAAGGAATTTTGATTGGTTCTCCTCTATTCTAGTGACATTTGATTATATAATTTACCTTTTTCTTTGTCACATAAACTGACTCTACCAGCGGGTGTCAGCGTTTCTTCTCACATCACTAAAATCATAGTATTCATGGTTTTGACTATGTTGTTTGTAATTAATGACTCTTTTAACTGAGACAGTTGACAGCCAGCTTTGTATTTCATCCAGGACGCCCAATGTTAGGCTCAGCGAAGCCAGATAATGGAATCATATCCTGAATATGTGGAACTTACTTCATTGTACTGGCCCCAGATGTGACCCCTACATGAGTGATGGGCTGGATTTGCATGTACTGCAGAAAAACACTTGTGCCGGCCGACCCGTCTATTAGTCGCCCGGCTCCAGGCTCTATCCTGAGGAGCCTGGAGACACACCCAGCTGGAACTAGCTAAAGGAAAGATGGAGGAGATGTCTCGGGACATTTTCCACTGAACGCTGATGCCTCCAAGGTGCAGATGCATGAAGCAATCGGATCAGATGAATGACTCATTTATTTCTAAGGAAAAAAGAGTTCACGTAGAATCAAGTGATAGCGAGAGGAGCATCTCCGAGGAGAGAAGACACAGAGAGATTCTGCAAATTAGATCGGCTTGGTCCTTTCAATGCAAAGTGCTGGAGATCTGGCGATTGGATCATCTGCTCACAGCTCAGACTGTGGCAGCAACACAATGAAAGAGAGCGTGAAGGTAAGAAACTCCCATTATCAAACCATCACAGCAAACAGCAGAGTTGGACAAATAATAACATCATGTAGATAGATAGATATAGATAGATAGATAGATAGATAGATAGATGGATAGATGGATAGATAAATACTTTTTTAATCCAGAGGGAAATTCAGACAATGTTGTTGATCTTAATGTAGGTCTGCTCTCGTACAAGGAGACATTTTACACATATATGTTCAGTTGTAATATTTTAAACTCTCCACTTGTACCATGTGAAAAGTCTTGAAGAGATGCATGTTACACTTATTGCACTTCTCCTTTGAGGAAAACATGAGATTAACACAAATCAAACATGAAAATAAACAAAATATCTTAGAAAACCAATCGAGAGCTTCTATAAAAGGCCTGAATCTACAGTTATGATATAACAGTGTCATAAAACAAATTCCCATTTCAATCTCCGATCACAGCCCTGGAAACGTGACACTTAACTAAACATAATGCTTCCTATTTAATGTAATTTATAAGGTGTGGATTCATGAGTTGTTAATGTTATTTTAGTCCCCCCCCCCCCCCCCACCCCCTTGATTGATTTAACTCTAACACAACACGATTCAACACACAACAGTTTATTATCTAAAGCTGCTGTAAACTGCCGTTTGTCACAACAGAGGAAAATGAATCTGAAACAGGCCTCATGGGTTTCTATTGTTTTTGAGGGGCGAGGGGGGGGGGGTTCTTTTGGGTTTGTCATGTCACTGTGTTGTGGTCTCATCATATCGTCTGATCTCTGCTGCTGGGCGAGCAAGATTTGAAAAACATCTCTCTCACAGACACACACACATACACACACACACACGCAACAGGAAAACATTATGGAGGGCGGGTTATATTTCTTTTCTCTCTCTCTCTGTCAAGCCCCTGCTATTTGTTGGCTGTGGACTACACCCACTACAGACAACAAGGTTTCCTTCTCTCAGTCTTTGTAGCAGTTAAAACCTCTGATCTACAGGAAGCTCCTGACAGAAGCAGCCACAGGTTTCTCCTTCTCCTGCAGGTGAGCTGATACCTGAGAGCTTTCACACGTCTGTAGACCGTGAACATGCCTGCCTCCATTTGTACGCTTAAATCAACAGGAGAAATATGAGAGGAATATCATTCCAGTACAGATCAGAGGTTTTACAGGTTACAGGTTTTGTGTTGTTGTGATTTTAGCAGGAGATTCTCAGAACGTTAATTTAAGGCATTGAAACAGTGGGGGAAAGCAGCTGGAGGTTGGTAGCGTGGATGTATGCAGACTGTAAATATTTGTTCTTTCAGTGTGTGAGCACAGGATCAAATTCACTGTTCATAAAACTCTGAAATAACACTGGATATGAAAAGACGGAAAAGGTTTCTGCGGAGAAGGTGCCATAAGAAAAGGCCTTTTCATGTTGTTACTTAAATCTAAAGTTGATCCTGTTTCAGTCTCAGCGCTTCACCTTCAATAACTGATGTTTTTGTGTTTCCTTCTAACTCCGGAGGGAAATGTCTGTCTCTGTAGCTGCCTAATAGTGTCCCAGTGTGTCCACCTGCCTGGTCCTCGTGTGTCTGTCTGAGTGGAGATCAAATTTTCATATAATAGCGGAAAGCTTTAAGAACCGTCAGTCGATCCTGTTATTGTGAACTAACTATCACCCTTTTTAATAAGTTGTGTTAAAGTGCCTACAAGTGTCCCATGTAAGAGGAACAGGTAAAAAAACAAAGGTGATGATGTGGGGAAAAATAAAATGAAGAGCTAAAAACAAGACACGCACTTTGCAAATTCAAAAATAAGGCGATAAACAAATATGAAACTAAGGTGTAATGAACAAAGCATGTTTATGGCTTCCTCTTAGTTTGTTTACTGACTAACCTGAGACCTTAAAGCCAAGTGCTTTCATTCTGAGTGTGATGATGTAATAAGATATCGCTGGTCTCCC